>NC_045738.1:30437230-30446488 GCF_008692095.1 Etheostoma spectabile | reverse complement strand
ACACCTTTCTCATGGTTTGTTTCGAGGACAAAAGTGTGAAGAAGGATGAATGTCTTTTTTCTTTGAAGATCCTAGTCCAAAAGTACTACTTCAAGCTGGCTCAACGGTGACATTCACTGCACTCAGGATGAGATTGATTATGTGGTGAAACTCCAACCACAAACATCAGTCACATCCATGCAAAGATCCCTTCGTTGTCTGGTCAATCAATCAAATTATCCAAGAACAAAACATTGAAAACATAATGATGGGTGGAAAAATAGCAGACAAATTTGTGGCCTACATGGGTCTCTGGCCTGCTTTCCTGCAGCTCAACCACAGACTTGAAGACCTTTATCTAGGTCTGAGTTCACCTTCACCTCTTTCGTAACGTCTCTCAAGAGTCATCCTTTCCCATGTTCTTAAGCATACTCAAATAATGTTCAAATATGTGAGCAGAGTTGGCGCGAACTCTACACACTCCTTTGTGGTTTAGGAATCCATAAGCATATCCTGCGGTGTGCAAACCAAAGACTCGACCACGAGCGTCAAACACCGGGGAGCCAGAAGAGCCGTGATACATGAAAGTGTTGTAGGTCCCAACTTTGTCTGCTTTTTTTCCACCCATCATTATGTTTCAATGCCATTGATTATTTGAGGAAGTGTTAAGATGACAGACAATGAAAGGATTTGTATGGATGGTAATTGACCCTGGACAGCGCTCTCTCTTCTCTTCTCAATGATAAATGTAGGATCCATCTTTCATCCTTGATGGGGTGAACCTAATAATACCAGGCCTACCTTATGAGGCATTGGTCCAAAAACGTCAGGAGCCAGGTTGGCACCTCCTGATGCTGTGTCGTGTCGATGGTTTGATTTCTGGCTCTCAGGGTTGAGCTCAAGTAGGCATAATCTGAGATAATCCGAGGTGCAAGCGATTGTCACGGGAGCCAGCTCGTAGTTAATAATAATTTATAGTGCTGGACAGGGACCTTTAATAGTTGAAAAAACAAACACTTACATACCGTCTTAATTTTCGTCCTTCGACACAATCTGTTGAAAAGGTGTGCGTTGGTCAGATGATCGTTGTCAAGCCCTCAGAACAAAGGCCTGTTCCTGAAGAAGCATCTCATCACCACTTTGCAAACAGATCGCCCCTGTTTCTCCTCATTGCAGATTCGGACTCTGTGGACTTCACTGAAGGATCGTTGGATCTTCCCAAAGTTTTTCCTTGCTCATAGGTTGACTGCTTTCTCGAAAAGAATCCCCAGGGACTCTCCACTCTGTAACAAGCCATCAATTCTCTCAAAGCTGGACTCTGCTGACGCAGTTCTTATCATAAACTTCTCCTCAATTTCAGCACTGCTGGACCTTTATCACATACCGATATGAACTGGTTTCCACTATGCGTGTACTACAATTAAAACTGGCGTGAGGGTTTTTTTTATTGTCTTGACTACGAACATTCATCTTCTTTTCTGTTGCGAGCACATTGTGAAGGGGGACCGAGTACTTGAGCACTCAGAAGAATTGGCACTGCTGTCGTTCAAAAGGGGTTCCTAGGTGTCAGTGGTGTGATACCCGCCGGCTGATGGGTTATTTCGGTGTCAAACCTTGTTGTGGTGCCACTGCAGATGATTGAAATCTTGGATTCTCCACTTGTCAGCCAACAGAGCCTGACGTATGCCCGCAACCGCAGCAACGTGCATCACATGAAGGGCCTATCTCGATTAGAGAGTTCTTTGACGTAGCTCACCCCTTTACCCCTACCTTTCTCTGTTCGCACATGACTACAGATCGACATTTAAACCTTTTGAAACATGACGTGACGTCCCGCGTATTTGCCTTTTTTGTAGGGTTGGTCTTTTTGGAACGGCCACTTTTCACATGAACTCCAAACTGACACCCCAAAATAACTACGTTGATGTAACTGACACAATTGAGAACCATAGAACTATAATGTATGTTTACTACACGTTCTTACACCTGAGATAATAATCTATAACACACTATGTCTCTTACCCGTACCCAAGTCTAGCATTGTTTACCACTAGAAAGTGGCTGCATTTCTCTATTTATTTCGCCGCCAACTTGCACTTTTTACGAGGATGACCCTTCCCGCGTTCTTCTTCTCCCCACCCCCAAGCGCCTTTGCTCTTCACTATTTGTCCACAGCTTTTTCTTCCCCCAAGTTACCTCTCCTTTCCTCCCTTCCCCTTTCCCCTTCGAGTTTGTGGGACTCGGACTTTCCTCAGTTCTTTCTTTTTTCACCTTTTTTCCACTTTTGTATGACCCCCTTTTTTCCCCCAATTTTCTCCCCCCCCCCCCCTCCTTCCCTCCAACGCACCGTAACACTCGGCAACAATCTGGGGAGCGGTGTCCATCCACTGACGCCCCGGGGCAGCGCCACAAACACACAGGGTGGACACAACCCTTTCTTACCAATGGTGTACCCCCCCCCCCCCCCCTCCCCCCACCCCAGTGGAAAACCCATTCACTCCGCAGTCTGTAGACGCGCGTCTTGCCGCTTTCCTACATCCCCTAACTAAACACCTTCCCTGCTAAGGTTTAGACAGTCCACATGGCATGCCTTTCTTCCCTATCTATGATCATTGTTGAGTGTTTAGAGGCGGTGAGGTTTCATGATAATTCCCCCAATTTCATAGAGGAAAGAACAGTTTTCGGGGCATTACTTTGTCAATGTAATTTTACTTCCGTTTTAGTTTGGTTTCCTGTGTGTGGGTATGTGTCTGTGTGTTTGGTGTGTTGTGTGTGTGGTTTGTTTGTGTGTGATGTATGTGTGACTTGTGTGTGTGCTTGTGGTAGAGGGTAGTGTGGTGTCTGTGTGTGTTGGGTGTGCTATGAGTGGGTGTGTGTGTGGTGTGTGTGTGTCTGTGCTTGTGTGTGGGGTGGTGTATGTCTGTGTGTGGTGTGTGGTGTGTGTGCCTGTGTGGGTGCTGTGTGTGTGTGCTTGTGTGTACACACAAGAAAGATGTATGTGTGTGTGTGCTTGTGTGTGTGTGATGTGTGTGTGTGTCTGTGGTTGTGTAAAAGTGTGCTTGGGATGTGTGTGTGGTGTGTGCTTGTGTGTGTGTGTGTGGCTGAAAGGTGTGCTTGTGTGTGCAGGATGGTGTCGTGTGCTTTGTGTGCGGTGTGGTCGTGGAATGGGGGATGTGTGGGTCTGTGTGTGTGTGTGTGGCTTGTCTGGGTGTGTGTGGTGTGTAGGTATGTCTGCCACTACGTATCTAACATTTTCAGAGGATTTCAATATTTAATAATATTTCCGGAAAGAAACCGGGTTCTTGTTACTTGTTCTTACTACACTGTCAGGTGCTTTAATTATGTATACTTCTAGTACTCTATTTTGTCTGTGGTCCGTTGTTGTTGTAACGTACAACTGTGTTTTGAATGTGAATGTGGGACCTACTTTCCGTCTCCAGCGGTTGTGTTAAGACAGTTCCGTGCCATATCAGCATGTCACGATTGGGCGGGCAGGGCGGCGGGCCTTCGGCCAGGGTGACGCGGTCAGAAAGACGTTATCCGTGATGGCTGAAGAGAATCAGTCTCTTAACCGGAAGAGCTGGTAGCTGCAACGCGCTGGAAAGCGAAAGGGGCGTTTCTCAATCTGTGCTTTTCTATGGACTTGTGTCCTTGAGTTTCTATGATGCCCGTCACTGTCTGCTGGGGGGGCCCCGTCCTGCTGCCCCAATCCCCCCAAGTTCGCAATTTTGCGCAGGAGAGGTACAGTTCCCTCCCACGAGATGTGAGTCTCGGCCCAAGCCATTTTCCGCGGGATACATGCGGGACTGGTGAGTGGTGACAGTATGGAACAGGGGGTCCGGGCAGGCCTCGCAGGGTGAGCCGCCTTCAATTGGGGTCCGATCTCCTCATTTTATTTACGCCAGGGACAGTGTACCTTCACTCCCGTTGCTGTAAATGCCCCCGGCCGTAGCAAAGGCTATTTTCTCCGTATTGTCCCTGGACAGATCCTTACCATGGTCTTCCGCCCAAAACACACAACAATAAAGAAAACTCCCAGTCACACAATACACAATACAACCAGTCGTCCTAACAGCTCCACTCTTTCACCCCCCGCAGAAAATACAGTCTCCCCATGTCACTCCCGCCCTCGGACACATAAACACACACTTTCCAACCGAGCTCCACGCCCCAATAGAGACCCACAGTTGAGCGCTTTCGGTTTCCCGGATACCAATTTTTCCAAATTTACGTCTCTATATAACTCACTAAATGAATTTTTTAGAGATGTTTTAATTACGGCGGCGACTCCAGCGGTGGCGATTTTGCTCTAGGAGATCCACCGAAAAATTGATGTGTGAATTAAAAAGACTCGGAGGTGGAAAAGCTCCGCAAACCCCAGGCGGAGGCCGAGCTGCTACGGCCAGCCCGGGAATGCCCTCTCGCGAGCACGGTCGTTCACAAGTCAGCTCGACAGCCCTCTGGCCCCAATAGTCTAGAAACAGACCCTCTGGACCCACGTAGAACCCTGTTGGCACAAGTCTAGACAGACGTCTAGACGACCCCTCTGGCCCCACGTTCAGACAGACCACTCCCTCTGGCCCACATTTAGACAGCCCCTGCTGGCCCCCAGGCTAGCACAGCCCCGCTGGGCCCCACGTCAGTAGCAGACACATCTGGCCCACTTTAGAATAGACCCCTCTGGAACCCGTCTAGGACAGGACCCATCTGGCCCCAGTTAGACAGACCCGTTGGGCCCCCGTTCTAGACAAACCCTTCTGGCCCACATGAGACCCAGACCCTCTGGCCCCACGTCTAGACAGACCCCTCTGGCCCCACATTTAGACAGCCACACTCTGGCCACATTTAGGACAGACCCCCCGCAAGCCAAAGCCATTGTCCACAATTGAAAGATCTTTTAAACAATTTTACCGCGTGTTATTATATTCTGTCCTCCTCATCCCGATGCGTACTCGCCCAGGATCTCTTCTGTTCTCCGGTAACGATCCACTATACCCAAGTACCAATCTATAATTTTATAAACTATTTATTACAAGTTTCTGTTCTGTTTCAATTAAAATGAATCACATTACAACAGATGGAGTACGCGTTTGTTTTTCCGCCGTTGAGTCGTTATTTATGACGGTATTGCCCGTGTATTCATCGCACTTTAACAGAACCGGTCCCACACACCAACGGGCGCGGTGTGAAAGGTGACCGTCCATGCTTTATTTGAATACACACATCACAAAAGTGTAAAAGCGCACTCTTTTGGGCGGGTTGCGCAAATAACAGGGGAAGAAAGACGCTTCGGTATCCAAAATCATGTCCACAGCTTGTGTATGTACTTCGAAATTGGCGAGTCAGACTTCCAGGTACAGCTAGGCAAGTACGGTCTCCCAAGAAAACAAGTCCGTTCTTTGCGTACTTGGTATGAGAAAAACGCCGAAGGTAAAAATAAAGAAACATTATGTAGACATATGGAAAAACATACAATGGGTGTGTGTGGTGTGTGTGTGTGTGTGTGTGTGTGTAGCCGCTAGCACGGTTGAGGCATGTTGTAGGTAGGTAGCACAAGCTAAAGTACCGGGTGGGAGGGTGACGAGACCGTCCCCCAAGGTGTTCGGTTTTTAACGAGAGTCCATGTAATGGCGACGTCAGCCAAAAGCGGCTAGTTGTTGCGTAGTGCCGGCAGTGTTGAAAAAAGGACGTGGAAGAGAAATACGTAGCCTTCCAGCCGCGTGCCTGCTTGTTGTTTAAGTTCTACAGTTAAAAATGTAAAATAACGGCCGTGTACCCGTTCCACAAATCCTGGTTTTGAGTGACCATGTCACGGAAAGCAATGTCCCGGTTTTCACTGTGACTGACACCGCACCCGGACAAGAATGAACGGAACCGAAAACACGTGCGCGCGAACTGGTCCGTCTCTGTTAGCACGCAGCTAGACTCCCGAGTGACGCTTGTCGGGACTACCCGCACAGCGCCCGTCGTAGCGCTGTTTTACGTGCGTGACGTGAAACCCCGAGAAGATCACGCCGTGGACGCGGTCCCGTGGCTCTGGCAGGAGGAGCCAGTGGAGTCATGGTAGCCCGCTCTTTCCCGGTGATGCTGAGCGTTACTGCGCAGACATCCCCCACCCTGCGCTTACGACGTAGTGTCTGCCGCGTGGGACCCTTGTCTGCCCTCCCCCTGCTGTTAACCTTCACATAGCCCGGCTAACACTGCTAATCAGCATGCAGGAGTTAACCTGTCCATCGGCCCTGGCTCCTTCTTGCGCCCCTCCACCCTGCTCGTTCCCCATTCCCCTCGGCACCGGCTCCTTCCTGTCCCTCCCTGATCGTCCCCGTGCGCCATTGCACAAGGTCCTTGCTGCCCCTCCTGTTCGTTCCTCATTCACATAGGCCCGGCTTACTCTGTAAACTCCCCTGCTCGTTCACCATCCCATAGGCCCCCGGTCCTTCCCTGCTAATCAACATGCTTCCGTTACCCCTTAACCTAGGCAGGCCCCTATGCTGCTACTACCAGTCGTTACCCTTCCCCTCGCCCCGGCTCCTTCCTGCTCCCTCCCTGCGCGTTCACATTAACCTAGGCCCCGGACTCATTACTGTCCTCTATGCTACCGTTACATTCCACATAGGCACCGGCTAATGCCTGCTCACAACCTGCTAGTTAACCTTACCCTAGCCCCCGGCTAATTTCCGCTCCCACATGCTCGTTCCCCTTCCACTCCGCCGGCCGGGATCCTTCCTGCTCCCCTAAATGCCGTGCCCTCCCACCTAGGTACGGCTAAGTAGGCCTAACTCCCATGCTCGTACTCGGTCCAGGATACTTTACTGCTAACTCACCTGCTAGTTCACATCACCCTAGCGTACCGGCTCCATTCCTGCTACTCCACGCAGCTAGTGAGTTAAATTTCCATCGGTAACGCATATTATATATCTACATTTACCTACACGGTTAACCAGCAATTGTTTTCTCATAAATGAAACCTGGATTGGTCATGCATAAGTTGTTATGTTGCATTCGTTGTTTGCACAGGAATACTTGATTCATCTAAGAAAGATGTCTGGTTCGTTCTGAGTATGACCCAGACTCTCCTAACTGGGAGCAGAAGCGGATGATAGGTGAGGGACGGGTCCTGTTCTGGTTCAGTTCCTAGCGCGTTTGAGAGGAGGACATGGGGCGCGCTGTACAAGGGGGGGCCAAGAGCATGCGAGGCACGGCGACGGGAGGGGGGGGGGACAAAAAAGCGGCCCCCCCCCCCCCCGGGTTAAAGGGGGAGACAGTTTCAAGCGCGACCAGGCCGCGTAAGGGCTGGACAGGAAGTGACGAAAACCCCACCACGGTGGTAGCAATTTCGAGGTAATAAAATATAATCCGACCCCAGATCACAGCTGAGTACTCAGTGCTCCAGAGGTTGTACTTATGCCGAGTAGATCTCCGCCTGCTCTAAAATGAGATCGCTGCCATGACGGCTCATAACAGATGGAGTGATTGACGATCAGATCGAGAGCTAGTCTCTGACTTCTAAACTCTCTATCAGCCCGCACCAGTGTTCTGGACAGCATAAGTCTTTAAATCAGACACATAGAATTAACCCCTAAGATTCACCACCAGCAATCCAACCAAAGTTTCTAAGTCAAACGTCATCACGTTGTCAACCACTCAGAGTGTTCGATCAGTGCGCAGCGGTGTTTCCCAAGCTGCTCTGGGTCACGACGGCTCTTGCACAGATCGGGGAAAAAAGCAAGGGCCGCAGCCCTAGGGTGTCTAGACGGCGGCCCCTGGTCTTCAGGACCTAGACGGCCGACGCACTGGTCTCAGAACCTGAGCCCATGGCTTCTCAGACCTGCGGCCCTGGTCTCAAACCTGCACCCCTGGTCCAGACCCTGGCACCCCCTGAGTCTCAGAACCTGCCACCACCTGCGTCTAGGGACCGAGACAGGCACGGGTCTAAGACTGCGGCACTGGTCTAAGACCTTGCAGCCTTGCTCCGTGAGATTTCCCGTTGCCGTGGGCATGAGTCAGCGCGCAGTCGGGATCAAAGTTGGACACAAATTACACCAGCATGCATCGCCGGGCGCCCGATCGCGGGGTGAGGGATTCTGCTTCAGACCTGGTTCACCTCCAAACGAGTCTCCGCTTGACCGCCCCACTACCGGGCAGGCCTTATCTCTGCCGGTCGAAAGGGTCATAAATCAGTCTAGATACAACTGAAAGAATAACGAATAGCCCACGAACCAACTCCCACCAACTGGGACGCCTAGGAAACCCCCCCCCCCTTTAACTCAACTTGTTTTTGTCTGTCTTGTGTACAGGACAGGTGGGGGGGGTTGTTCTGGTGTGAAGACAAAAAGGGTCTCTTTCTATATGTGAAATGCCAGACTTGACCTAAATCCCCTTCTTAGTGTTGGGGGTGAGGGGGGTGTCCCTGAGATCCTTTCCCGAGACAACAGCTGATATTTAACCATGCGTGAATTGGAGCCATTCGACTCGCTGAATTAGGAATCAAATCTGCTATCCGCAGACGGGCTGCAAGACTGTACACAGGAAAATTGTTTTTAAGCCTTCATAAAATCAGCACTGGCCACCGGGCTCGTCTGCTAACGTCCGCCCCCGACGTTTACATGGAACAATCCAGCAAGCATAGAACCGAAGCCCTAGTGAGTTTCATGAAATTATATTTTCTATTGATCCTTGAAGCTGCCGTGTGGGGAAAGAGATATGGAATCCATATTCTTTGGTTTATGGAAATCAGGATTATTCAACAGGATTCCCTTCGGAGGTCTCTTAGCGAGATGTTTTCATATACAGTTAAACCAGTTTAACCGGGAGTTTCCTCCTCTTTACTGTTAGAGCCTCGCTCGGGTAGGTTTTCACTTTCAACCAATCGACTCGCGTGGGGGGGCTACAGCTCTGGCCGGCACCGACGAGGATGCTACGATATAGGATAGGGGGCCCCTTGTTCACCCTCCTCGAAGCACCCGTGGCCCCTCCCCCCCCCCCCCACCCCCCTCGCTCCCCCCCTCTCACTCACACACCACACACCCACCCCCTCTCCCACCCTCACTCTCCCTCACTCCCCACCCCCCCCCCCCCACCTCTCACCCTTTCCCCCCCCCCCCCCCCTCCCCCCTCCCCCTCCCCCCCCCCCCCCCCCCCCCACCGCCCCCCCCCCCCACCCCCCTCCCTCCCCCCTCTCTAACCCCCCCCCCCCACACACCACTCTCCCCCCCCCCTCCCTCCTCACCACCCACACCCCCCCCCGCCCCCTCCCTCCCTCTCCCCTCACCCCCCCCC
>NC_045738.1:30436964-30437205 GCF_008692095.1 Etheostoma spectabile | reverse complement strand
GCAGGAAAGCAGACAGAGACCCGAGGATGAGCCAGCAGACCCTGAGGAGCTCCTGGACTACATTGAGGCAATGGAAACTGATTAAGTATTAAGACCTTCAAAACACATCTGGCTGTATAGGTTGTTTTAAAGTTCATGAAATCTTTATTTTTACAGAACAAATAACTACAAATTGTAATGCTGTCCTGCTATTTTTGTGTATCAAGTGTATTTTTGGGGCTGTGAACAGCTTATTACTCAA
>NC_045738.1:30436548-30436954 GCF_008692095.1 Etheostoma spectabile | reverse complement strand
TCCTATAACCATCACTTATTTTAATACTATATTCTAGAATTACCTTTGATGTTTGTTGTAATGTAATCAGAAACATTGACTCGCCTGTTAAAACCTAAATGTCACAGTTAACTTTTCTTGGAATTGTTTAGTTTTTTTGTGTTGATTTTCTTAATTTTGTTGATATTTTAGACTTTATTACTCATATTACCTGTGTGTATAATATTAAAAGTTTGTTTTCTTCAAAATGAGTTTCCTGTCATTGATTTCTAATTATTGTTATGCAACACTGTTTATATCGGCTGATCCAGCACATCCTGCTAATCTACCAGAGGAGACACTGAACCTTAGGACACATTATTGAATTCATCCATACGGATTCATAATAGAACTTTAGCAAATACTGACTGCATACACAAAGGAGTTG
>NC_045738.1:30435967-30436538 GCF_008692095.1 Etheostoma spectabile | reverse complement strand
CCCTCTAAAACAGTCAGCTAAAAAATATTATAAGGTATAAAAAAGGGTTATGTGGCCAGCCACGATGACCCCAAAGAAACAGAAACACCTTTTAAGACCTGGTGAGTTTCTTCTTCTTCAGAAACCAATTGTGACTAGGTATTTTACCAGGTCTGCCCACATTCCACATGTATGGCCCCTTGTGTCCATGGATGTGCATTTCATCTTATGGAACAAAATAGTACAACCCAAAGTTTCAACAGCTAGAAATTACTTTCAATTGTCATCACCGTGGTCGTTTCACCCTGCCTGAGCTAGTCTGTCCTCTTGCAAACTGGATCTGGGTTTTGAGACTGGCGTGAATTACAGACACTTGATGGAAGATATTTCAGAAAAACCCGCTGGTCCTCAACTGCTGTTAACCTTTCCTGACTTCTTGTAATTGCTACAGATGTTTCTGTATCCAGCATATGTTTCTCATCCACTGTTGTGTGGCTGACCTGACCTCAGGTTGCAGGAATGACAAGTCAACAGCGCCTCCAAGTGGCCGTTTTACCACACTAGCAGCAAACGACGTTGCTGCACATCTTCA
>NC_045738.1:30435701-30435957 GCF_008692095.1 Etheostoma spectabile | reverse complement strand
TCCAAGATGAAAGTCTATTATAACTTTGGCAGTCCTTACTACCAAAGGCAGAAAATAGGATTAGGGGGATTCGGTTTAATAGCCAGACCCATTTCCACAGTTATAACAACTTTCTTTATCCACACCAAGTGCAAAATAAAAACAGTGACATCAAGTGGAGGAAACCATAAACTACAACATGACGTACCCTGTTATTGTTGGATGGAATTGTAAAGTTATAATACAACATTTGCATTTCAGCATAGCTGGAGCTATC
>NC_045738.1:30435525-30435689 GCF_008692095.1 Etheostoma spectabile | reverse complement strand
GTAAATTGTTGAGCCATGCTTATCCTTCCTCGGTAAACTGGTTTCTCAGGTCTGTCTATGTTAGTTTTGTTGTGCGTTAGAAACGTTGTAATTTGCTCTATGACGTATGAATCTTAAAGGTGCTCTAAGCGATGTTGGATGACGTTACTTCTTGTTGACGATTA
>NC_045738.1:30434976-30435281 GCF_008692095.1 Etheostoma spectabile | reverse complement strand
TGTGACAAAAAATGTTGTAGCCTAAAAAAATGTGACATCGCTTAGAGCACCTTTAAGTGGAAAGTCAATGAGGCTTGGAGAGTAAGCCTTGAAGTAACTGTGAAATGCCTCTTGCGTTCTACACATTGCTAGAGTTTGCTAAGTAAACTGTCATGCAGTATTTTTGAAAAATATAATTTTGTTTATTCCATAGACAGTGTGTGTGTGGTGGGGTGGGGGGGGGACAAAGACCTGAACTCATGCAAAGTTAAAAAAAAATTCTCACACAACACAACTCTGTCATCAGAACTAACAATAATTACATT
>NC_045738.1:30434832-30434966 GCF_008692095.1 Etheostoma spectabile | reverse complement strand
GCGCTTACTGGTGACTTACATATTCCATCCCAAGAGTAAAATATTAAAATGTTGAGGGAATATTGACTTGTGTGCGAGTACTGGGTCATGGTGTGAGAATGTGGTGTGCCAGTGGGGGTCCAAAGGGTTAATGA
>NC_045738.1:30434573-30434822 GCF_008692095.1 Etheostoma spectabile | reverse complement strand
GAGAAGGAGAAGGTTCAGTGCAGAGTCAGCCCCTCCCTACTTTTCTTCTGAAACAGCGCGCCATTTTTTAGAGTCGGTTGCAGCAAGTCAAGGTAAGATCTCCAGATTCTCTCTATACAGATACATGGTCTTATTATTAGGTTCTTTGTTTAGGAATATATGGCATAACGTTGATTATATGATGAAACGGTGGGGAAAAGGATCCAACTTTAGTCAACGTTTTATCTCTTTCTTGTCCAGTCCTCGGAG
>NC_045738.1:30433876-30434563 GCF_008692095.1 Etheostoma spectabile | reverse complement strand
TTCGGCCATTAGTCATTCTCTACTTCAAGGCTATTTCCCACAGGCCCAGAAACTTTGTTATTAAGCCACTCGTAGAAAAGAGCAATCTGCTGTCTTTACAAATGTCTCTACCCCTGCATGTTATTCAGTTAAGATTGGGACCCATGATGCCGCTGTGCTGTATTAGCCTTCTACAGTTTAATCAGTTTTATTCCATTTCATAGAGGCGTGTACATCTTCTTAATGTGAATCACTTTGAATAAAAACTGACACACGATGTTTGATTAAAAAAAGATTGTAAACCATTGTCTTTAATTTGTACTGCATTGAGTGTAGGAATATTCTGAAGGCAGCCAACTGTTAGTTGACGTACTGTATACTGTAGATAAAGAAGTACACGGCAAATGCGATCTTTTTTTTTTACTTTAAGTTTATCGTTGCATCACTTAGATGCAGTATCAATTGAAAAGCATAGATTTGGGCACAGGCAGAAGGCAAAGATGTCTATTTTCATATTTATATCTCAGGTGTAAGATGTTAGTAACATAGTTGATGGTTCAAAGATGTCATATAAACGCCAATTTACTTCATTTTTTGTCATTTTAGGAGTTATTTTGAAAATGCCTACCAAAAAGAAAAATCCTCCAAAAAAGCAAAAGACCCTTAAGTCATACTTCGGCACACCTGTAAGTAACAGCTCAACAGCTG
>NC_045738.1:30433778-30433866 GCF_008692095.1 Etheostoma spectabile | reverse complement strand
TTATTTAATATTTGATAAACACTTGTCTTTGACTGAATCTGTAAGTTGTGTAGCCTCAATGTTTGGCAAACTACAACCTCCAACATGG
>NC_045738.1:30429186-30433753 GCF_008692095.1 Etheostoma spectabile | reverse complement strand
ACCGGGGGAACATGAATATGGGTGTCACCATGCAGATTATCTGCAGATTCCGTCACAACTGATTAACGTGATTGTGGTTTAAATGCCATCATTATTTCATCAGGACAAAACTGGCAGCAGGCCGATTGACGAGATACACCATGCACAACCTAAACACACAGCAGAGTTGATAGCTGACACGGTGGAATCTGCACGGTGAGCTAACAAGGCGGAACAGCTTTGTCAGGCGGAGCTATCGAAAGGTTTTAGCTACATGTTAGCTCCAGGCGGAGCTTCGAGAGAGCTGCAGGGTCTGAGTCACAGTTGGATCGACAGGCCTTTCTCCGGTGAGGCTCGTTTCGTAGATTTTGATGAATTAGCTTTAATAAATATTTTATTTAGCCCACAGATGGGAAATTCCCTTGGTACATAGTTGCAGCATTTTCTTCATAAAAGACAAAACACCAAACAGAACATCAAACAACAGCCAATTAGCACAGGATATAGTAACTCCATGTAAAGTGTTGTTCAATATAAAGGGTTTCCCAGTAAAGTTCCTGGTTGCCATAGCACCCAAATAAACAAATATTGCCAAGTGTACGTAAGTTACTTAAAATTAAATTGAATTGTATTAAAGTAATACAGCAAAAGTAGGGAACATATATGTTATATTTACCTGTGACCATAATAACTTGAAAAAGTTGTAATGTAATGGAAAACATATAAATACAGATAAAATAACAGAGAGTTGGGGAGTAAGATGAAATAACGGAAGAGAAACTACAACCTCTCATCAGTGCGTGCAAACTGGTGGTTGTAGTCATGACCAGTGCGGCCGGGATGATGACCTTCGTACCATCTCTCTTCTTACACGGGTGTTCATTCTGCTGCTGAAGTAGGCTGCTCATGGACCCCACAGTTGTTCATGTAGGGTGTGGGAGGATGTTGTCCCTTATGGCTGTCAGCTTGTGGCTAAGCATCCTCCTCTCCTCCCATACCTTTCCGCTTCTATTGGTCCGGGGGCCTTTCCTTAGCCCTTGAAACCTCTTAAGGTTGACATTCCTCACCTGATCATTGTTTATGGAGAATGGGTTTAGGATGACTGGGGTGTGGGGGATGGTGGTAGGTAGAGAGTCTTTGTTGTTGAGGGGGTCTCTGACAGTGGGCGCTGAGGAGGGGAGGAGAGTAGGTCCCGGGGAAGTGTGACAGAGGGTGAGAAGGCAGAGGTCAAATTCGTTAAAAAACAGATTTAGCTCATCTGGCCATTCTCGTCTCCGCTGGCTTGGTTTCTCTCCACACGCCGTTGCCGTGGCCTGAAGTGTTCTGCCGCCCTCTCCATACGTCCTGGCGTTGTTCCTGTTTCGCGACTCTTTTTCGTCAGTTCCTGTGTGTTGTTGGGAAACACTGGGACCAACTTGGAGGTGGCACACTGTTCTCCACACATACGTTGATATAGTCTGTGATGCTTGTTTCCTGCTGTCAATGTCGGTGCAATGGGGGGTCAGAGTTGTTCTTCCCTCTGGGAGTTCTTTCAAGCATCTCTGGCCTATCACTGACCTCCTCAGATGACCCCTGCTCACGAAGCCGCTTCACAGCATGTTGATTGTAATATACATTAAGTTTTTGGTTGTGGTTCAGAGAAAATACCAATGATCAGCTCCTAATATTGATGCATTTGATATTCCCGCTGTCTATCCCACTTCTCTGTGTCACAAACATTTGCTTACTAGATTATTGCACTTGAGGATGGTTGGTAGTTTTAGTGGGCAAGGGGGGGTGAGCTGCGAGGGCCTGATTTTTCAGACACAAAGAAATTGGGTTTTTGTGGGGGGCGTGTTGCCTCACAAGTGGTAAGCGGTTGCCTGCCAATCAGGAAGAAAAAAGAGTATTTTTGGTTCAAACATTGAACCTTTTAAACTGTATTATGTATTGTTGGTCCTGTTCGCCTGCCCGGGCCTTGGCTAGATGGGTAGTGTCTTGATTAACCTCATTCATACCTCTAGCAGGTCCTGTGGACGAGTGGAGGCGGAGGGGAGGATGGCGGGGAAGGGAGCAGACCCTCGATCCACTGCAGTTCAACACCCAAGGATATGGATGTCCGAAGCCTATGTCCTTGTAGGCAAAGACGATATAAAATAAACACTGCGAACCCACCAGAGGAGAAGACAAAGTTGCCCCCACTGGCATTGGTAGTTATTTTTGTTTTTGTTTTTTTCTGCCCAGGGAAGTATATTTTCTGGATTGATCCCACCCAACCCATGGGGGAGCCCCACATGGTGACACTGTCAATGTAAAAGGGGGGCACGGGGGGGGGGTGGGTGACGAAAGCGCACTCTGTTTTTTATTCGCATGTTTAGCCACTCTCTTCACCCATACCGGATTGCCGCCCCGGGGAGGATTGCCTGCCTGCGGCCTTGCTTTTGCCTTTTGTTGCCCGGTTCCCCACGGCCCGGTGCACTTCCTAGACACCGAGGTAGCGCCTCCCTAAATCGGGTGGCCAACCACTGTGTTTGCTTTGACGGCCTAAGTTGTTGTTAATTTTGTTACACTAGTGTCATAGGGGGGAATTGGGCTGGCTTGCCCGGTCCGCCCACACGGGGGAACTTCGCATGTGTGTAAACAGGGTTCATGATCCTTCTGCCCTTTTAACAACAAAAGGGTGGGCAAAGGCCGATGTACCCAGCCCCCCCGTGCTTCTACATGTGTTATTTGGAACAGGGGGCGCTTCCCTCCCCACCATGTTAGTGCGCGCTCACCAAAGGGGCCCTCGGGGCGTTCCCCGACGGGGGGGACCACACACCCGGTTTCCTCCTTATATACCTATAGCCGTCTATAAGACGTGGGCCAGCGAGCGGTGACTTTATTGTTTTTGATTTTTGGAGGGGTGGTAGTTGGGCCCCGACGCCAGTATAGCCCAACTGGATGAGCCATACCCGGAGGAAAATACAGTAGGGGTGCGGCTTGCGCGGCCAAACCACGGTCTGGCAACGGTGGGACCGGGGTTGTTTGGGTCCGAGTTTTCGCCCATCCAGCCGGTCACACTGGGGGTGTTTATTACGGAATCGTGTGGCCGCTCTGCCTGTCGTTTGTTCTTCCCAACATTGTGAATTGGGTCCATAGCTGTTGCGGTTGCTGATTGGCGCACGCCCCAGAGACCTCAATATACACAAAAAAAATGGGGACTTGCCCCACGGGTGTTGGAGTTAAAATGGGGGTGCCCAGAACTTGGTGGTTTTGAGAGTTTGTTTGTTGCCAAAAGACGTAGTACTGCCCATCGAGTTGGCCCCCACAGGGGGCCGGCTTGGGATTGGGCCCCCTACATTCATCGATTTGTTTGGTTGTCCCCAGGCGCTTCTAAACGTTGCCCTGCAGCGGCGGCACAGAGTCGACTGTGGTTTTTGAAATCAACCAAATCTTCTTAGATTTTGGTTTCGAAAAGAAGTTTGAAGCAGAGTTGCACTGAATACACTCGATATGGCACGAGCAAAAAACCCAAGCCAACAATCGGGCCGCCAACTAGGTCTAAACCTCCTGGCAGGAAAAGCGTGAAAAGGGAACAGGCGACTAAAACCCGTCGGAGTGGGAGGCATGCGTCTGTGGCCTGGGTGGTCTCCGTGCTATGTCGCGCTATCCCACTAATTTCGGAGTAGTGCACACTGTGGTGTAAAATGTATTTCCCTTATATTTCCATCTTATACATATCCTGTTATTGAACAACTCGTAGTGGTTTAGGTAGTTGGTTGCAGTGTAGGGAGTGAATCACACTGTACACGGGCAAACAACGTGGGCTAGTCCCCGGGCTGACAAACAGTGTATGAATGGGTCAGCTTAATGGGGCCATGTTTCCATGTAGATGGTAAAAGCGCTATTGTAGCCAAGTTTGTTAAGACGGGAAAAAGCTCTACAAGTATAAATCAAGCACATTTTACATTTATTCATGCTGGATTCCAAAAAGAACACATAACTTTTAATTTAGGCCCAGGCACGCTCCTAATGTCTATTATTACCCATGCAATATAGCTACAGAATTGTCCAAACTGATTTGAATTGCTCGGGGGTGTTGAATGCATCATTATTTCAATCAGGACAACTGGCCAAGCAGCCGAGTTTGACCGGAGAGTCCAGCACGGTGGAGCTACAGGTGGAGCTATAGCAGGTGGATCATAAGAGCAGGAGCTGTCAGGGTCTGATCCAGGTGGACAAGGAGCCAAAGGCTCGTCAACACCCTAATTCTGACCGACTGCTCAAGGGGCAGGTCCTAGTCTGAGTGGAGCTAGGCTTCTCTAGGATAGCTCTTTATTGTGCAATGGCATTTGATTGTAATATATAAAATTGTACGTGTATTTGGGTTTAAGAGAATATAATACTGGCTCTGAGGCCTCCTAATTCTAATAGACCGGTGATTTTGGTACTGATGTCTATATTTGTATATCTCCTGGTGGCTCCTCCACCCAATTGACAGAGAGTACACAGCCAGGTGGAGCTACAGGTGGAGCTGCAGGTGGAGCTACAGGCGGAGCTTCAGGCGGAGCTACAGGTGGAGCTACAGGTGGAGCTACAGGCGGAGCTAAGAGCAGAGCTGCAGGGT
>NC_045738.1:30429080-30429176 GCF_008692095.1 Etheostoma spectabile | reverse complement strand
TGGAGCTACAGGCTCTCAGGTGAGCTCTTATTGTGAGATTAGATTAGATTAGATTAGATAATACTTTATTTATCCCACAGAGGGGAAATTCCCTTG
>NC_045738.1:30428994-30429070 GCF_008692095.1 Etheostoma spectabile | reverse complement strand
ATTTTCTTCAATAAAAGCAAAACACACAAACAAACAGGCAAACAACAGCCAATTAGCAGAAGGTATAGACTCAATG
>NC_045738.1:30428825-30428984 GCF_008692095.1 Etheostoma spectabile | reverse complement strand
TCAAATAAAGGTTTAAAGTAAAGTGTGGTTGCCATAGCACAAAAAAACAATATTGCAGTGTACGTAAGTGACGTTAAAATTAAATTGAATATGTAATTAAAGTAATACAGCAAAAGTAGGTAACAATAATATGTTATATTTACCTGTGACCATAAATAA
>NC_045738.1:30428683-30428815 GCF_008692095.1 Etheostoma spectabile | reverse complement strand
AAAGTTGTAATGTAATGGAAAAATATAAATACAGATAAAGATAAACAGAGAGTGTGGGGAGTAAATGAAAAACCGGAAGAGAAACTACAACATTATCAGGTGGTGCAGGTGTTGTAGTCTGACCGCGGCCGG
>NC_045738.1:30428436-30428595 GCF_008692095.1 Etheostoma spectabile | reverse complement strand
TAGGGGGTGGGAGGTGTTGTCCATGATGGCTGTCAGCTTGGCTAACATCCTCCTCTCCTCTACTTTCTCTATGGGGTCCGGGGCCTTCCTTGCCTTGATCCTCTTAAGTTGACTTCTCACCTGATCATCTGTTATGGAGAAGGGGGTGGAGGATGACTG
>NC_045738.1:30428207-30428387 GCF_008692095.1 Etheostoma spectabile | reverse complement strand
TGAGAGTCTATTGTTGTTGAGGGTCGTTGAAGGGGGCAGGCTGAGGAGGGGAGGGAGAGTAGGCCAGGGGAAGTGTGAAAGAGGGTGAGAAGGCAGAGTCAAATCTGTTAAAAAACAGATTTAGCTCATCTGGCCAGTCCTCGTCTCCGCTGGCTTGGTTTCTCTCCACACCTTTGCCGT
>NC_045738.1:30427808-30428008 GCF_008692095.1 Etheostoma spectabile | reverse complement strand
GCTTCCCAGTCTGTAGTTTCAAAGCAGTCTCTGAGCCTATCACTGACCTCCTCAGACCCCTGCTTCACAAGCCTCTTCACAGCATTGATTGTAATATAAATTAAGTTTTTGGTTGGGTTCAAGAGAAAATACCAATGATCAGGCTCCTAATATGTGATGCATTTGATATTCCAGCTGTCTATCCAATTCTGTGTCACAAA
>NC_045738.1:30427162-30427335 GCF_008692095.1 Etheostoma spectabile | reverse complement strand
CTGGATTCCAAAAAGAGAAACATAAACTATTTAATTAGGCCCATCCGCATCCTAATGTGCTATATTTACCATGCAGAATTATCTACAGATTGTCCAACTGATTTGATTGTGTGTGAATGCCATCATTATTTCATCAGGACAAAACTGGCAGCAGCCGATTGACGGAGAGTACA
>NC_045738.1:30426889-30427059 GCF_008692095.1 Etheostoma spectabile | reverse complement strand
AAGGGTCTAATCTAGGTGGAGCTACAGGCTCTCAGGTAAGCTCTTATTGTGAAATGGCATTGATTGTAATATAAATTAAGTTTTGGGTTTAAGAGAAAATAATGATGATCGAGCTCCTAATATGTGATGCATTTGATATTCCAGCTGTCTATCCAATTCTGTGTCACAAA
>NC_045738.1:30426641-30426851 GCF_008692095.1 Etheostoma spectabile | reverse complement strand
GTTGCACTTGAGGATGGTTGGTAGTTTTAGTGGCAAGGGTGGGTGAGCATGCAGGCCATGATTTTTCAGACAAAGAAAATGTATTTATGATGGATTCCAAAAAGAGAAACACACTTTTTAATTAGGCCCATCCGCATCCTAATGTGCTGTATATATGTGTATTTACCATGCATAATTAGCTACAGATTTTCCAACTGATTTGATTGTGTG
>NC_045738.1:30426333-30426480 GCF_008692095.1 Etheostoma spectabile | reverse complement strand
TACAGGTGGAGCTGCAGGTGGAGCTTCAGGTGGAGCTAAGAGCAGAGCTGCAGGGTCTGATCCAGGTGGAGCTACAGGTGGAGCTGCAGGGTCTGATCCAGATGACGGAGCCAAATGCTCTCAACCTAGCGGACCTGAAGGGTCTAA
>NC_045738.1:30426258-30426323 GCF_008692095.1 Etheostoma spectabile | reverse complement strand
GCTACAGGCTCTCAGGTAAGCTCTTATTGTAAAATGGCATTGATTGTAATATAAATTAAGTTTTT
>NC_045738.1:30424205-30426248 GCF_008692095.1 Etheostoma spectabile | reverse complement strand
CAAGAGAAAATAATAATGATTAGGCTCCTAATATGTGATGCATTTGATATTCCAGCTGCCTATCCATTTCTGTGTCACTACAGTGTAGCTACAGGCTCTCAGGTGTAAACCTCTTTGAGTCATGATTCACTCGGATCTTTCACCCGAGTCTTTAACTTGACTCATGAGTCACAAGTCTCATTATCGCGGATCAGTTGAGTCCTACTACAATTCAAGCTAAAACGATAAGCAGATTATGCAATGATGAGCAGAGAAAGACAGTCCGATACAGGTAATAGGAACTTCCTGAACCAGCAGACTCAGAGCCGGAAACATTGCCATGGGATTCACTCGAGAACTCATGAGTTCTCGCGTGAGTCAGTCAATTGCCGAATCAGCTGGCTATGAGTGGATCTGTAGCAGAGGAGCGAGTAAGTGAGCAAATCAACAACAAAAGCCATTCTTTCACTTCTGAAATATCATGACATGTTCTGCACGTAGACTAGCTAGGCCTACTGTAGGTTTGGTGTATAAATGTAGTAGTATTTAAAATGCAATTAGGTTGAGCAGACAGTCCGAAACATTGCAAGCTCAACCATAAATCAACACTGACTCAAGTGATTCAAATGACTCGCACAACCCGGATCAGTTTAGTGAGTGACTCAGAATAACCTGAATCCTTAAAAGGAATCAAGTTTGCTAGGTCTACTCTCAGGTGAATTGATTGGAATATAAATTCAGTTTTTGATATGGTTTAAAGACAAAATAATAATGATTAGGCTCTTATTATTTGATGCATTTGATATTCTAGCAGCTTATCAATTCCTTATGGCTGTGTCACAAAACAATTGCTTAGATGTTTCACTGTGGTTTGGATGGTTAATAGTGTGAGTGGGAGGGACAAAGTAAATGTATTCATGCTGCGCGGCAAAAAGAGAAACCAAAACTATTTCATAAGAGCCAAAAGAATCATCTGCAAACAATTAGTCTTCAGTTTGTCTTCAGACCAGACTGTCCTCCCCCGATAAACACTCACCACTGATTTGATTGTGTGCGAATGCCTTCATTATTTCATCAGGGCAAAACTGGCAGCAGCCGATTGTCAGAAAATACACAGCCAGTTGGAGCTACAGGCGGAGCTAAGAGTGGAGCTGAATGGCCTAATCCAGGTGACGGAGTCAAATTCTCTCAGCCAAGCGGAGGTGAAGGGTCCAATCTAGGTGGAGCCACAGGCTCTCAGGTAAAGCTTTTTGTCTTAATGGCAGCCTGAGATTTTTGACAAATACTGTAAATACATTTGGAAGTTTTTAGTGTGGTTCAAAGAGAAAATGTTTGAGTGGGCTCATGAAACAATTGGCTACCTACAGTAGATGTTGCACTAGAAGATGATTGGTAGTTTGGTAAGCATGGACGAGCACGCAGGGGGAGATTGTGTGATTATGTATTAAGTCACTTATCTTCCCATGTGTGTGTGTGTGTGTGTTCTTGTGCATGTGCTCAAGATACAAAAAACCCTGAGATGGTACATGACGCTTCCAGGTGCCATTTGTTTGAGTACACACTAATTTCATTAATAAGGTTTAAAGCCTTTTCTTGTTCGCAGAAACGCAACAAAGTGAAGAACGAGAACGGTGGTGATTTCCCGGTGAGAAGACCAATACACTGCATGCACAAAATGTCAGCATGTTTATGACATCAACATGATGTGCAACTTTTTGTTTTCAGTCTGGTTTCCTGCAGGTCGGACATTTGCATCATTTCACCGTGAAGTTCAGTCGTACTGACTGTAATGAATATGCTATTGACTGCGAGGAACCTAGCACGTTCTGGAGAAGCGATCATTCAACTGAACAGACTGGAAGAAGATGACAGAGTGTGTCCAGATGAAACTATTGTGATTCAGCTGGGTAAAACAGGATAAGAAATATACCATTGCAACACATTTCCCTTGTTCTTGTATTGGGGAAGGTGAGTCTCTGGTCATATCATTTGGACCAGAAAAGGTTGAAGTGGCCCGAGACCAACTTTACAGACCAATCCAGTCACGGGACAAGTATTCTGTCT
>NC_045738.1:30424092-30424195 GCF_008692095.1 Etheostoma spectabile | reverse complement strand
TACAATCGGAGGGATGTACACCAAACAAAAGAAGCGTTTTAGAAACAATGCTGTCAAAGAGTTCAAGTATCTGTGTGTCTATGGGGAGAAGGGGATCACTGTC
>NC_045738.1:30423643-30423793 GCF_008692095.1 Etheostoma spectabile | reverse complement strand
GAAAAGAGAGGAATCAGTGTCAGAGCAGCAATGGAAAAGAGTGGCAACAATGTCAACAATGAGGAGGTTTATGAAATTCTACGTCGCCAGTGTCCAAAACTCAAAGCATTTATGGAGAGTAGATTCCCTGGGGATTCTTTTCAGAAAGCA
>NC_045738.1:30423496-30423615 GCF_008692095.1 Etheostoma spectabile | reverse complement strand
AGATCCAACAGTCATTCAGTGAAGTTCACAGAGTCAGGAAGCTGCTGACACAGGGCGAGTCAGTTTGCAAAGTGGTGGTTGAGGATGTTTCTCAGGGAACAGGCTTTGTGCTGTTTGGC
>NC_045738.1:30423403-30423486 GCF_008692095.1 Etheostoma spectabile | reverse complement strand
TGACCAACGTACACTATTTCAGTAGTTGTGTCGAAGGACAAAAGTTGAAGGAGGATATAGAAATGTCTTTTTTCTTTGAAGAT
>NC_045738.1:30423223-30423325 GCF_008692095.1 Etheostoma spectabile | reverse complement strand
TACTTGAGATAATGCCTGTGGGTGGAAACTACAACCACAAAACAAGGATATATAAAAAAAAGAAGGTGCCACCAGGACTCCTGAAGAGTTTTGGTCCAATGC
>NC_045738.1:30423063-30423213 GCF_008692095.1 Etheostoma spectabile | reverse complement strand
TGAAGCCTGTATTATTGGTCACCCAGCAGGAGGAGTGAAAAAGATGGATCTTACATTTATCATTGAGAAAGAGAAGAGGGAGCAGGCTGTCAATGATCAGTTACATCCATGCAAAGATCCCTTCGTTGTCTGGTCAATCAATCAAATTAT
>NC_045738.1:30422795-30422923 GCF_008692095.1 Etheostoma spectabile | reverse complement strand
CAGGATTTCTTTACAAACAAGAGAGTGTGATAGAGTTCGCCCAATCTCTGCTCACTATATTTGAACACTTTGTGAGTACGCTAAAAGAACATGGAAAGGATGAGCTGTTGGAGAGAGTTAAGAAAGAG
>NC_045738.1:30392778-30422084 GCF_008692095.1 Etheostoma spectabile | reverse complement strand
TATCACACGGATTATAGTAGAACTTTATCAAATACTGACTGCATACACAAAGAAGTTGCTGTAACCCTCTAAAACAGTCAGCTAAAAAAAATGATAAGGTATAAAATAAAGTGTTATGTTATGTGCCCAGACCACGATGACCCCAAAGAAACATGAAACACCTTTTAAGACACTGTGAGTTTCTTCTTTCAGACCAATTTGTGACTGGTATGTTTACCAGGTCTCCCACATCCACAGTGTATATGTCCCCTTGTGTCCATGATGGCATTTCCATCTTATGGAACAAAATAAGTTACAACCCAAATTTCACAGCTAGAATTTAACTTTCATTGTCATCACCTTGGTCGTCACACTGCCTGAGCTCATGCTGAGCCTCTTGCAAACTGATTTGGGTTTTGAGACTTCACGTGAATTACAGACACTTGATGGAAGATATTTCACTGTTGTTAACCTTTCCTGACATCCTATAATTGCTACAGATGTTTCTGTATCCAGCATATGTTTCTCATCCACTGTTGTCTGGCTGACCTGACCTCAGGTTGCAGGAATAACAAGTCAACAGCGCCCCCAAGTGCCCGTTTTACCACACTACCAGCAAACGACCTTGCAGCACATCGTCAAGTTAAGTCAAGTGGGTTTTATTGTCATTTCAACATATCTACTGTATATAGTGAAACAAAATACATTTAAGGAAACAGTCATTTCAAAAGCAACACTGCATGACGTGAGTAAGATTGTAAGTTTCAGAAACTACAGAAATTGTCAGACCTCCGATCCCAGATTCCACTGAGGCCTAAAGGCCTTTTTTTCCTTTTTGGCCCACTGACTGGCAAAAATGTCCAGGGGTCTCAGTTATAAACTGTTTTTATACATGAGACCCTTGGTACTTTAAACAGCGAGAGAAGTAAAGTCACAATATCTAACTCATCTGTGATATTTAATCTAGTCGAGTTATCTACTGTCCATTGCTTGCTCCTCTGTCTCAGTCTTCTCCTTATCTCCTCCATCAGGCTTTGTCTCGTCATTTCATCTTTTATGTCAAAGCGCTCCTACTCCTTCAATTCATCAGCTTCCAGTTTGTCTTCTCATCTCTTTTTTTCCTTTGACAAACTCCTCCCTAGTACTTCTTCTCCTTGTCCACACGTTGTTCTTTCTTCTCTTCTCACATACTTTGTAACACATCCCAACTCTCTCAGTCATCATTCTGGTCTTCTCCTCTCAAAGCGTGGCGTAGACTCCTCCAGAACTCCCCAATCCTCTCCTCATCCCGAGGCCACTCCAGGTAAGTGGTGGAGCTCATGAGTTTGCGCAGTTTGCAGAAGCGTTTGGGGATGTCGTCCTTGGACAGCGGCTCCAGCAGGATCAAGATGGCCTCGTCTCCGCCGGCATTCCCGTCGAAAAGCTGGAAGTGGGAGAAGTCCAGCTCGTAGCGGCACCAGTCGGACTGGACAAAATTCTCTGAGAGGACGAAGACGGTCCGCCGGCTGCGCTCCATGGCACTCATGATGTTGTCCACAATCCAATGTCCAGGAAGGAAGTCCCGCTTGTGGAGACACAGGGTCAGAGGCCGGAGCGTTCCCTGATCCACAGAGTCTTCATCGTTCTCCCTGTAGGAGTAAAAACCAGAGAGTAGGTTATGCACTAACTGTATATTACCTTCACTACTTATCAGGAATCATATAGACTATATGTATATATGTACTGTGTTATAACTGATCCACAGCACTAACTACAACACATTTTATCTGTATTCTGTTGTCTTATCCTGTACTGAAGGTGAAACTGATACAAACAATGTAAAATGTAGGTTCTGTTATTGTCAGAAAGTACAAGAAAAATAGTTTGACGTTACCTTGGCTCCTCCAGCTCGGGTACCAAGAAGTTTTCCACCCAGCTAGCATCTCTCTCACTGTAGGACACAAAGGCGTCATAGGACGGCAGCTCCTCCGAGCCCGTTCTATCTCTACGCCGCCGCCGCCGTCGCATGGAGCTCCGCTTGGCTCTTAGCCAGGCCCACGTCATTTTGACGTACCAGAATGCATGGAGGCGCCACAGCAGGACGCACAGCAGAATCCCTACAAAAAGCGCCACCCCACAGCTAACTGACACAAACAAAACCCGCTGGCACACGACTATGGAGAGTTGGACTTGACCCACCGGTTCCCCCTGCAGGTAGAGAGGTGAGTCACAGACGTAGCTCTCCTCTCCATCTGCCAAATGCACGTCTTCGCCTCCTTTAATGCCTGATTTGAGGAAATAGACAAAGTCACAGGAGCATGCAAATTTGTTCTGACCCGCCCGGAGGTCCTGGAGTCGTCTGTATGACTGGAGGTCCGCACGGTTGAACCTGTTCAAGGTGTTTGCCTGTGGGGATCCAAGGAGTGGTCACACTGGGGAATACAGAGGATTGGAAGAAAAAGAAAACATGAGATGTGATTGGTCCTTACCTGTATTGTCAGTGTTTGAAGATTGGGGAATAGCCATCCTGGGGGCAGCTTCAGTAACTTGTTTCCAGAGAGGTGGAGCTCTCTCAGGACAGGCATGATCAGAAGGAAGGCTTTGAGATCGTTGTAGCTCAGATCCAACACCTGTAGATGATGCAAGGGTAAAATTGTTTATTTGTTGTGATGGTGCAACACATTGTTATCAACAGGTTTGTATGATGTTGTATGAGAAGTCATGCAAAACAATTCTCATGTCATCCTACAAAATTACAGCGACTGCCAGCTGGTCAGGTGAGTTTAGGGGCCTTCACAGTCTAATTTCATCTGGAAAAGGTGACTGTGGGCCAGGTCGAGGGTGCAGAGGGTGCAGATATTTTCAGCCCCTCCAGAATTTTGCGGCCCTTTTTTTGAGATTGGCCCAAAATGCCTGAATTTGTACCAGCTTTTGTAAAAAAATTGCAATAAAAGTTGTAGTGTCTTTTGAAATGTTGATGAAATGAAGTTTCAAGAATCAGCACAAAAAAAAGTGAAGAGATTTTTTTGGTGGTTTACTTCTTTAACCCTTGTGTGTCTTCCTGTCGACCTGCAACTTTTTCTGGGTTGAAATGTCAACATTTTGTCTCCTTTTCTAGAATTTTCACAACGTTTTTGTCAATTTTATTCCTAATTTGTGTCACTTTTTTTTAAATTTTTTAAATTATGTTTTAGTCAGTTTTTTAACAATTTCTTATGTGGCTTTTTCCAATGTTTTGATGTTTTTTTTGTTACTTTTTCAGCATTTAAAAAATAATGGGGTTTTTTGTATTTTTTCCTGCGTTTTTGTAGTTTTTTCCCCAAAATTTGTTACTTTTTCACTAGTTCTGACATATAAAGTTTTTGTAAAGGTGTCAAATTTGACCCGTGACAGTGACAGGTCTTTCTTGACTGTTCTGTCTCTCAGTACCTCCAGAGTTTGGGGTAGACAGGGGGTGATGGTTGTGAGTTTAGCCCCGGAGATGTTGAGGTACCGCAGGGTGGAGGGCCAGGAGCAAGCCTCGGGCATGGAACTGTATCCGGTCCTGCTGATGTCCAGGTGGGTCAGTTTGGAGAGCTTCGTTACCTGCCGGCTCACCGTCAACAAAGACTGGACAGCGGAGAAACACATACTTAAGTCTCCATGCGACTGGTGATTTCTTCTTCAAGTATTCTTGGATTTATACTTGTATATACTATATAATGTACTTATACACTGATTTAACGTGATGTTCAGTTTACTTGTCAACATAGACTGTAACAGATTACAGTTAAAAGAAACTGAATTGATGAATTCCAAATAGTGCAAAATACGCAAGAGGACGTTTTTCCTGAATGCACCTTCAGAGCGTTTCCGCTGACGTTTAAAACGCGGAGGTCCTTCATCGTGCCGTCTCCGTTGCACATGGTCTCCGCCAGGGTCAGGTCAGTCAGCAGGTTGTCTGACAGGTCCAGGTACTGCAGGCTCGATAGCAGGTGGGATGTGTTACAGGGCATCACGTACACCTGAGGGCAGAAGTTTGACTTTTAAATTACACATTTTATTCTCACTGTTCAGACTTTATATTCTTGTTTCTTTTTTTAAAGGTCATATTGCATGAATATTACACTTTTTTAGGTTTTTTTTTAACATTAATATGAGCTTGCCTATGGCCCCCCAGTGGCTAGAAATGGTGGCACATACTAAGGAAAGCTCATTGCGGGACTGGCTCTAGTGGCTGGAATTCTGCACCAAGGCTGAATTTTGGGAAAGAGACTTCAGATACAGTATTAGGACCACAAAGGTAATAAAGAGACTTCAGATACAGATTAGGGGGACCCCTAAGGTCTATATAAAAGAGACCAGATACAGTATTAGGGGACACTAAGGTCTATATAAAGAGACTTAGATACAGTATTAGGGACCACTAAGGTCTAATAAAGAGACTTCAGATTACCGTATTAGGGACCACTAAGGTCTTATAAAAGAGACTTCGATACAGTATTAGGGACACTAAGGTCTATATAAAGAGATTTCAGATACAGTATTAGGGACCACTAAGGTCTACATAAAAGAACTTCAGAACAGTATTAGGGACCACTAAGTCTATAAAGAGACCTTCAGATACAGTATTAGGACCACTAAGGTCTATATATAAAGAGACCACGATACAGTATAGGGACCACTAAGGTCATAATAAAAGAGACTTCGATACAGTATTAGGGACCACTAAGGTCTATAAAAAGAGACTTCAGATACAGTATTAGGGACCACTAGGTCTAATAAAGAGACTTCAGACAGTATTAGGGACCACTAAGGTCTATATAAAGAGACTTCAGATACAGTATTAGGGACCACTAAGGTCTATATAAAGGACTTCAGATACAGTATTAGGGACCACTAAGGTCTATATAAAAGAGACTTCAGATACAGTATTAGGGGACCACTAAGGTCTATATATAGAGACTTCAGATACAGTATTAGGGACCACTAAGGTCAATGACCGATGACCACCTTCCTTACCCGAGAGTTTATAACGGACACCTTCCTGGGGTATTTCAGCATAAACCCCAGCTGCAGAAGGGAGGCAAATTTAAAGATATTCAGCACCACGACGTTTCGTACGAAGAATTCGTCGATGCTTTTTAGATCGGTCTGTTTGGCTCCCTCCCACCTAACACCAACCGAGAAACATGAACATTTTACTATTTATGCAATCATTCATTCAATAAACAGTTTTTATCATTACAGAACTATACAAAGTGGCTTTTATTAGGAGAAGGAATTTAGACTAACAAAAATTGGGGATTTGGATGATTGTTAGGTACGCACATTAACAGCTGATTCACATTCCTATCTGGCTGCTGATTGGTCGATAAAACATGTTGCTAATCTTCCCCTACTCACTGAACTCATCTGGCGTAATTACTGAGAAATACCGATGTAACTTTTCAAATGAAAGGAGTTAAGGTCAGTCCGATATTGTCACTAGGCACTTGTGACAAAACGGATTTGATGGACCATGTTGATGTGCTGGTCTCCTACCTGCCCTCGCCTGTCAGCGTGACGCCGTCCATGAAGAGGGATGTGAGTGGCACGCCATCCATCACCACGAGGAAGTTAACGATGGCCTCATCGGACACCAAAATGTTGTTGAAGGCCATTTTCCTGAAGAGTAACATCACAGAGAAGCCACTGGTTGGTTTCTCTGCCAATGGTGTACAGGACATGCCATGTGGCATTTTACATTTTCTACACATTTACAAAAAAGTGTGTGTTGGTGTGTGTGGGGGGGAGGAATTGATACAGCATAGTATTGCAATATTTTCTGTGGCAATGCTGTATCAATACACAGGCGCCAAGTATCGATCTATTATTTTATATCATATATGTGTTGGTCAGTTTGACCCATTTTGCAGCCATAACATTGAAGTGAGATGAACAAAAAGAGAAATGTTGATAAGTTTCCTTTTGGGGACACATTGGGAAACATTTGAAGTTGGAAAAAAGGTTATAAATTGCAATATATTGCAGAATATTGCAATATGTTTAAATTCGCAATATTCTTGTATTGCGACATACAGTAAGTATTGAGACAACATCGTATCGGGAGGCGTCCGGTGATTCCCATCCCTACAAAAAAGCTGCCAATATTTAAATACTGCATTTTAACAATGTCTCCCATTCTCAATTCCATGTTTGGCTTGTTTCCAATGACAGGATGAAGTTTGACATCTGAACTTAAAGGAATACTTTGAATCTTATCCATCGCATGAGGTACTTATCCATCAACGTGAACCTCACCAAACTCTGTGAGGCCAAGCTGGATCCTTAGTCTCTAATTTCTCTTTAATTGTAATTTCTTATTCTTTTCTTTGTACTTTCTTCCACAGGCCACAGTTAAAATTACATCTTTTGTTGCTGTTCTCGTTGACAGACCTGACTCTCCTTCTGGCTGACTCTCTGAAGGGCTGAACAGACTCATTCCCAATCAGATGGAGGTCTTCCAGAACAAGAGGCGTCTCAGGGTACGTAACATCCGCGAGCACAGCCGAGGCTAAGGTTGTGTTTTTTAAAAATGGACCATGGAGGCTCAGAGTGACACGACCCAACGGCCAAACGTCCCCCAGAGCACCGGACTCGTAGCTGCAGAGAGACAAAGTGACAGGAGAGAGTCATGGGAGAGGTATGGTGACAGATGAGAAAAGTAAGTCTAGATCAGTCTTTGGTGTTTTCCCTTTTCCTTCCAAACATCTTTAATGATAAATATGCCAATATTCATCCCAAAATCACCCCAAATAAGGGATTGTTTCTGTTTCGAGTATGTATATGTTAGTGTGTATGTATTGTTTGGTTGTTTTGGATGTGTAAGCGCATTGTGAGCAACGATGTTCCAAAGACAAATTCCTCTTTTGTGACTTCATACCTGGCAAATAAAGCTGATTCTGGGAATGTTCTACCGTTGCATACAGAATAGCTCTCGTCTAACAACACAAACACACCATAAACAGCGCCGGCCCCTCACCTTGTCAGGTTGTTGCCGTGCACGGTGAGCTCGTCCAGCTCAGTGACTCCAGATAGGTCTCCTCTCTTCAGCTTCTCCAGAGCAGGACCTCCCAACGCCAGCCTCCGCAGCCTCACCAGCCTCCGAAACACTGGACGAGAACCCAGGCAGCTGGAGGACGCAAGACACACAAAAGCATGGGGGACATCATACGTAAAGGTTTTTTAACCCTTGTGTGGTCTTCCATTTGCCCATGTATTTGGCATCCTGAAAATCAACACCTTTTCTGATGTTTTCGTCTCTTTTATCGACACTTTTGTTTTTGTTTTTTCAATGTTTTTTGCTCTTTTTTTGACGATTAACTCTTCTTTTCACTACCATTGTAGACCACTAACACCAACTTATTGCCAGTTTTACATTTACTACATTTTTGGAATTCCTGGTCAATAAACCTCATGTATATGAAATTGTACCTAATTCTTAAGAATTATTTAGACTTTAGATATTAAATGAAGGATAATTACAGAAGGGTATATGTCAACGTTTAGTCTGGTTTTGAAAGATTTTCTTTTTATTCGAATGCAATTTTTTTTTTTTCCAAAAGTCAATCAAAGTAGAGATCCTATCTTTTGTTGTACTTGCAAAGCACAATGTGTGGAATCAATCATCCATGTTATTTTTGGGTTTAATTGGTAGTTTAGAAAGCCTTATTTCTAATATAGATACATTTTGAAAAATTGGTCAAATTTGACCCGTAACCTTGGCTCTTCACCTATATGGGTTGTTGAGCAGGTTGAGCTTCTGCAGAGCCTCTAGCCTTCTGAACCATTTGTCGTTGAGAGCAGTCAGCTGGTTGTCGGACAGATCCAGTTCCTCCAGACTCCACAGAGAGTCAAACGCTGACGGATGGATCGTAGCTACTCCGTTACCTGGAGGGCGATAATATCTACATATAAAAACAAATCAACAACTTTTCTAACAACAAGGGGTTCCACAGGGGTCAATCCTGGGACCATTGATTATTACTACTTACTGCTATATTGTGGTTATTGTCAATATTGTTTGATCCAGAGCTGCCAATGCTTCTAAGGTACCTTGGCCCTGTTTCCTGCAATAAACTGCCTGATAAGAAAACCTTCTTCTGAGCAATTTAGGGCTTCCAATCCACATTGGCTTAAAAGTTGAGGTTCAAAGTCTGTTTTGGATCTTAGACATTGGAAAATGTGGACATTTGCACGTTTTCATTTCCATTAAAACTGGGCCAACTCTGATAATGAAGTCCATGTGAAATGATAAGAAACTCCTAAACAGCTTGGAGGTGAGATACTTTTGGAAATTTTAGTTTTACCTTTTTAATTTTAAAGGTGCTCTAAGCGTTGTTGGGTGACGTTACTTCTTTTTGACGTTTCAAACCAAACTGAGACTAGCTCGCCCCTCGTCCTTATCCTAACCCCTCCCTTCCGAGCACTAACTCCCCCCCCCCCTAACTCGTTCTTGTCTGTTATTGGCTGTAACGCTGGTTGATTCTGAGACTACATCATTAGTCTTTGTCAAAACTTTATGAGACATTTCATATTTGCTTTAGAAAGAAGACAGTAGGACACATCCACGTAAACCCAACATGGACAGGAAATGACGTCATGACTCCTTATTGTATCACTTATGGTGAAGAACTTTTACATATCCTGCACCGTGTACATGAATTAATATATCTTTACAGACAACGCTTGCTCTAAAGCCAGTAAAGTCCAATCAACGTTACCGTGGAGACTGAGAACCCTAAGTCTCCTGTGTCCTGTCAGATCTTCACTGGTCACCACGGTGATGTCGTTGAAGGAGAGATCAAGAGTCAGGGCGCGGCCTGTCACTATGGGAACACGGGTAAATCCTCCGTGGGAGCAGTTACAGGTGAGCCACTGGTCACAGTGATCGCAGGAGGACCTCTCGCCGTCTGGGTTTGACCTCTGACCCCGGCACAGGTAGACGAAGAGGAGGGTGAAGTAAAGGTTGGTCATCTGTACCATACTGTATGGAAGGAAGGAAGGAAGGAAGGAAGGAAGGACAATTGAGTGGATGAATGAATCAGATAGTAAGACAAAGTGAGTCTGAAGACACAGCTAAAAATCTAAGATAGTTTCTTCTGTTTTGGCCTTTCCGGCTGTCTGCTCCCCCAAAAGATCAGCCAATTCATTTATCAATCTTCACCAAAGTTAAAAGAAATCATTGGAATTTCTTTTATGAAGTGGACTTTAATGCTTGTGGCACTTATTTAATCTCAGATTTCAGACACGCTGTAATGTCTTTTTAGTTCCTTTAGCAAGGTCCAACACTGATGGTCACTGGGGGATCTGGCTCTCAGTCGGCATCCGGTTCATCCCAAATACGTTGGATGAGGTGGACTCTTTCACATTGGTCAATGCATTCTCATGAACGGGTTCGTATGATATTGTAAGAAATGAGCATGCACAACAATTTGTGACGATCGGTCACATGACATTTATGTTAAGCGGTATTTACAGTTGCATTTAGCTGACAAAAAAGTGATAACGACAAGTTAAGATTGGAAAAATGATTATGTGTGATGGTTTGGGTGGGTCCTTTGGTTTCTTTGTTTATCCTTCTGTGGTTTTTTGGGTGTGGTTTTGTCCCCTTGTGTTTGTTCTTTCCTGTTTTATTTTGGTAGTGTAGTTTTCCGTCTTGTCTGTCCTGTCTAGCTTTGCTTTGTGCCGTGTCTGATTGTCCAGCCCCGCCCTAATGTGATTCACGTGGTCCTCACCTGTTCCCCATACCTCGGTACTATGTATTTAACCCTGGGTTCCCTTGTCTCTTGTTGGATCCTTGTGTTGTGAAATGACGTTCTGCGTTCACTGCTTTCCCTAATTCCCTGGAGTTGTTCCCTGTGTGTTGTCTTGCCTTTTGTGTTTTTTTTATTTCCTTGGCTTTTGGACCTTGCCTGTTCCCTCTGTTTTCCTGGACTGTTAAAATAAACCCGTTTGTACCTGCCCTTGCCTGCCTCCTGGTTCTCTGCGTTTGGGGCCTCCATTTTGCCGTACCATAACAATTATTGTTTGGATTAAAACACATGTCCCCTTCAGGAGAACTCCCAGGACACAAACACGCATTTTCTGGAAGTCTTTCGAGTTCCCCTGGATGTGAACTCTGCTCTCCGGCTGGAAAGCTCTGTGTAGGGATTGATATTAATGTATGCAATATAGAAAATGTTAAAGAAGTCACTTATCTGCTATAATTATGTTTTTTGTTTGTATTTCCAAAGCAGAGAACTCCGGATTCGACCCCAAAACACTACGAATGGCGCTTAATGTATTCTTAATTGTCAAAGTTGGTGATTTTTCATAAAGTTGGAGGTACAGTGTTCATAGATCATAGAATTGAAACTTCAAAGACTCCAGAAAGAATCTAATCAAATGCAAGGATATGCGTAGCATTACGATATCCCTTCAATGGTACTAACCAAAAAAAACAGACCAATAAGGATGAGGGGGGGGTGGGGGAAATTGATACAGTATAGTATCTAGGTTTTTTTTCTGTGGCAATGCTGTATCAATACACAGACGCCAAGTATGGCTCTATGATTATATATTATACATATATTGTTGGTCAGTTTGTCCCATTTTGCAGCAGTAAAATTCAAGTGAGATGAATAAATGTTTCTTTTTAGATAAAACAGAGGTTGACAAAGTTTCCTTTTGGAACATTGGGAAACATTTGAAGTTGGAAAAAAGGTTATAAATAGCAATATATCACAGAATAATATTGTATTGCGACATAAGTATCGTGATGTTATTTTTATCGTGAGGCCCACACCCCCCCCCCCCCCCACCCCCCCCACCCCCACCCCCCCCCCCCACAGACCAACTCTTCTCTACACACTTTTAGCCTTAAATAATGCTGTCAACACTTTGGCAGCTTGGAGATTTTACTTTGTGATACGTACAGCAACAAATACAACAAACTGTTGAGTTGTGATGATTATTCTGGCTCCATATGTCCAAGATGTGACATTTTAAGGAGTTATGACTCTTGAAAAATTAAATCCAGGTGCACAGCCTCAGCAGTAAAAACCCTGCCAAAATCAGTAACTGCAGAACAAAAGCATTATAAATCTGTAAGCGTGTTTATAACATTTCGGATCAGCAGATGAAAACATTAAAACTGCTGCTGCTTTGTGTCAATCTTCTGAGTGTGCGACTTTCACTGGAAACCCCCTCACGGCCCATTCATTCTTATTTTGGGAAGTCAAACTGCGTTCATTCAGTTAATAGCCCTCATTTTCTCAAGTGCCTCCCTTATTCTGTCGTTTATCTGTTCCTCTGTGATACAACCGGATAACTTATGGTGTAATAACTGCTGTTGTATGACAGAGAAATGATTTATTTAGCACATGTTAAAACAACAATGATACATTTAGGAGAGATTAAATGAAAAAGGACATGCAAAGGAAACCCAGGCATATTGGTGTTCCACACTCTTAGAAATTCGTTTTATAATGGTTGTATGACTGTTGTTTTCTAACAGAAATTGTCCACAGAAAGTGATAACAGTTGTATCTGTGTTTATTTATAATTCAGATGCATCATGGGTACTTTATCTGTGCTCGCTTCATTTCACCAGTAGGTCCGGTAAGGGAGCATCAAAATCCTCAAAAAGCTTCAAAGTGGAACAAAAACGCCGTTGAAAAGTGTTAAAAAAAGCACCAAAAAGTAAATAGAAGAGTGAAACAAGCGTCAAAATCATTAATGCAGCAGTTTTTTATTTCAGCTGCAAATTTTTCTTCATTTTGTTTTTAATACGGTTAATGAGCTGCCAGAACTTTTTTTTTTTTTTTCTGTTATTTTACGGATTATTCTTAGAGTGTTACAACCACTCAACAATACTTAATGTGGAGAGAAAAATAAAAGCATGTTTTGAGGTTTCTATCGTAAGTCCGTCTTGTCTTACCTGACTGTCTTGCAGAGTTGATTCCTAACAGCGAGGGTAGAGCTCTGTAATGGTTAACAACAGGAAACACAAGAGAGTGAGATACAGATTTGTATGCAAAGAGAGGAAGTAAAAACTGGAACTGAATGAAAACAGGTTGTGAGCATGAAATTAACTTACGGGAGGAAGTGTGTGTGTGTGTGTGTGTGTGTGTGTGTGTGTGTGTGTGTGTGTGTGTGTGTGTGTGTGTGTGTGTGTGTGTGTGTGTGTTGTGTGTGTAAAAATGTATCAGTGCATGATGACGTTGAGAGAGGCCCAGTGAATATGTCTTTTTTAGACCTGTTAGACTTCGACTTGTCTTTATTTATCCTTTTGGGATGACTCCCACAAGGAAATTGAAATTTCCAGCATCAGTTTTTAGCAAGAAAAGAAAAGTGACAGTAGAAAGATAACAAAAATAGCATTAATAATAATAATAAAAACAATAAGAACATTCGTCAATAAAAAGACATTAACCATAAATTATCAGTCAAAAGTGTCAGTGTTGAGTCAAGTGTTAAAGTTAAAGTGACCAGGTATTGATTAAGTCCAGGTGTGTGTGTATGTAAGTGAGAAAACTGACTCTTGGTTGCATTTTAAGATTAGAAATATCCACGGGATATATAGACACACAACAGCTTCACAAGAAGAGTCAAGGAAAGATGGAAAGAAGAGGTTTAAACTGGAGAGGCAGCCGTCTCCCGCAGCGCCAACACAACTTTCCACATACATACATTTTTAGATATCAGGGTTTTTGCTAACATGCGATGTGTATTTGGAAAATATAATGGATTTGATCAAGTCCTCTTGTGTTCATGACTCTGGAAACAAGCTGAGGCACAGCAGCAATTTGCCATGATCTTGTATTTCTTGGTTTTGTTTCAAACGAGCTGTAACGCCGTGTGCAACGGGCGGCACGGAACGGCTCCGCTCCAGTCTCTGCGGTCTGGCCGTAATTGGGTTGGTTCTGGACAAGAGCTTGAGTATTTGGGGCGGCTTTTGCTAGTGGTAGGCGGTTGCCTGCCATTGTGGAAGGTTGTGGTTTCAATCCAGGCCCTGTGGCCAATGTTGAAGTGTCTTGGGTAAACACTGAACCCCGAGTTGCCACGCTGGCTCGGGTCGATGTTGTGGTGATCGATAGCCGTGGTTGTATGTGGTGTGAGTGTGTATGCTGGAAGGTTTGTAGATGTGGTGAGTGGTATCTGATGAGCAGGTGTGTAGATGTGTGTGTGAGTGTGGTATCTGGAGCAGGTTGTGAGTGTGTGTGACGTGTGTTATCTGATGAGCAGGTGTGTATAGTGATGGTAGAGTGGTGTGTATCTGTGAGCAGGTGTGTAGATGTCTGTGTGTGAGTGTGTATTGAGCACGGTGTTGTAGAGGTGTGTGAGTGTGGTATGATGAAGGTGTGTAGATGTGTGTGTGAGTGGTATCTGATGAGCAGGTTTGTAGATGTTGTGTGAGTGTGTATCTGATGAGCAGGTTTGTAGATGTGTGTGGAGTGTGTATTGATGAGAGGGTGTTGTAGATGTGTGTGAGTGTGTAATCTGATGAGCAGGCGTGTTGTAGATGGTGTGGTGTGTATTGATGAGCAGGTAGTGTGATGTGGTGTGTTATGTGAGAGGTGTGTAGAGTGTGTGAGTGGGTATCTGATGAGCAGTGTTGTAGAGTGTGTGTGAGTGGTATTGATGGCAGGTTTGTAGTGTGTGTGAGTGTGTAGATGAGCAGGGTGTGTAGGTGTTGTGAGTGTGTATTGATGAGCAGGTGTGTAGATGTGGTGAGTGTGTATATGATGGCAGGGTGTAGATGTGGTGAGTGTGTATCTGATGAGCAGGTGTGTAGAGTGTGTGTGTGTGTATCTGATGAGCAGGTTGTGAGATGGGGTGTGAGGTGTATCGGCATGAGCAGGTTGGTGAGTGTGTATCGTGGATGAGGAGGTGTGTGATGTGTGGGGTGGTATCTGATGAGCAGGCGTGTAGATGGTGTGAGTGTGTATTGATGAGCAGGTGTGTAGATGTGTGTGAGGTTGTATCTGATGAGCAGGTGTGTAGATGTGTGTGAGTGGTATCTGATGAGCAGGTGTGTGAGATGTGTGTGAGTGTGTATCTGATGAGCAGGTGTGTAGATGGTGGTGAGTGTGATCTGATGAGCAGGTGTGTAGATGTGTTGAGTGGGTATCTGATGAGCAGGTGTGGTGATGTGTGTGAGTGTGTATTGATGAGCAGGTGTGTAGATGTGTGTGAGTGGGTATTGATGAGCAGGTGTGTAGATGTGTGTGAGTGTGTATTGATGAGCAGGGGTGTAGATGTGTGTGTGAGTGTTATCGATGAGCAGGTGTGTAGATGTGTGTGAGTGTGTATCTGATGAGCAGGCGTGTGTAGATGTGTGTGTGAGTGTATTGATGAGCAGGTGTGTGATGGGGTGTGAGTGGTATCTGATGAGCAGGTGTGCAGATGTGTGTGTGTGTGTATCTGATGAGCAGGTGTGTAGATGTGTGTGAGTGTGCAATACAGCACATTTACATCTACATGTATTATTTGTATTCATTAACCCTCGTGTTGTCTTCGGGGTTAAAATTTGACCCGTCTTCCAAGTTTTTTTCAACCAAAATGCCCATAACTTCCATGGATGATCTTTGGTAAATTTAATGATTGCTTTCATTGAATTTGGGCTATTTTATTCAGTTTCATGACACTTTTTTTTTATGGTTTCAAAACAGAATCCTGACTATACGGCGGGGCTCGATCCCGGCTGCTCTCCAGTACTCAAACTATTTGGTACGTCCCAATACAAAGCATGCTAAATGTATGTCTATACAGTGGCTTGCACAAGTTTACTCCTTTGCATAAGTTGATTGAAACGAGGAATAAAAACATCATTTGGAAAGTTTTATTGCCTTAATTCAAAAACAAGTTGGAAAATCTCCAGTTATGGTGAAGGGTATGTGATGATTCTAAAGGCCAGGATGCATTGCATAATATAAAAGAAAGGAAAAAAAGACCTTACAACCTGGGGCTATGAACAATAAAAGGCTGAGGTAAAAATGACACCCAGTGATTAAACTTAAACTCCCGATGATTACAATAGTCTGAGAAAGAACAACTGATATGATGAAGACTGAGCAGTGTCCGTCTTACGTTACATTTGACCTCAAGGCTCCGGTGAATTCATGGGAAATTAAAACAATGACACGTTTGGAAATGAACGCCGTTACTGGGCGAGCTAGAGGCCCCCCCCCCCCCTCAGATTCTGGAGAAACCATGTGATATGAGCAAGAGGGTCCAAGTTCCAGGCGTTATATGACCCAGCTGTTTGCCTAAAGAAAGGTCTGCTGCAGTACTAAAGTACGTATGCGGTTTGTAACACACAGTGTCAGGTTCAATTCTGGTCAATAACCCAGTAATAACCTTTTTACTGGTTCCACTTATTATTCCACTTATTTAGTATTATTCATCATTCCCATTCTCACATCTCAATTATTTATTATTTATCCATCATTCCCTGTTCCAGAACTGTCCATACTGTTCATATTGTAATATAACAACATAATACTATTTATCCCAGTATCCTTTGCACTATGCTCCACATTTAAATGTGTTTTATTGATCTCTTCATTGCACTCAGGCCTCTATATTGTTTCTGTTTAGAGTGTGCATATATTAGTGTGTAAATATTGTGTATATATTAATGTGTTAGTGTGTATATATGAGTGTGTACATTTTGTTTTGGTTGTTGTGTATGTGTAAGCACATTGTGAGCAACGATGCTCCAAAGTAAAATTCCTTGTATGTGTCCTCATCAGAACCAGAATCCGCTTTATTTGCCAGGTATGAGGACACATACGAGGAATTTTTCTTTGGAGCATCGTTGCTCACACTGTGCTTACACACACAAAACAACCAAAAAAAAAAAATACTACACATAATATATAACAATTATTTAACACATAATATAGCACACTCTAAACAGAGACAATAAGAGGCATGAGTGCAATTAGAGATCAATAGAAACTATTTAAATGTGGAGCACAGTGCAAAAGAATACTGAGATAAATAGTATTAAGTTGTTATATTACAATATGAACAGTATGAACATTATGGACAGTTCTGAAATAGGAAATGAGAATGATGAATAAATAACAAATAAGTGAGATATGAGAATGGGAATAATGAGTAAATAATAAGTGAGATATGAGAATGAGAATGATGAATAAATACAAAATAAGTGGAATAATAAATCAGTAAACAGGTGCTGTAGAGACAGTGTTACTGGGTTATGGACCAGACCTGGCAAATGAAGCTGATTCTGATTCGACTGTTTTGTCTGTAAATGTCTGTCTGCACAGGAAGCATGTGTCATGTTTTTGTCATGTTTTTTTCCACCTATAGGCATGATCAGATCTTCTGACATTAGGTCGCATCAGATGTTCACTGGTAATGATATGTAATGGGTAAAAGTGTGGGAAAACATAGGTTAGGTTTTAAATGTAATTCTTGGGCAACGAAACAATAGACTATTAGATTCTTTGGGTTTTATGTCTCATGTCAGTGCTGGAGACGATAATTTGATATGATCCAGCCAAGTAGGGTGTCATTGTTTACTTGCAAAACATGGTCTGTAACCCAGATTTGCACAATACAATCGAGAATATAAGAGCAGATATAGATGATGAAACCCTAACATCAGACGAGACAGTCTGGGAAGCCGGGGCTGTGAACAATAGAAGGCCAATGTAAAAGTGACACCCAGTGATTACCTTAAACTCCCGATGATTACTGGAGGCTGAGAAAGAAAAACTGATAAAGCTCCGGTGAATTGGTGAGAAATCAAAACAATGACACAGCAGAAGTGTCAGCGATCAGATAAAAGGACAGAAGCCGCAGAGGTGGCTCACCACACCTGCTGATCCTGAACCAGGTGAGTCTACTTTAGATTTACTTAAACCCTCATGCGGTCCTCGGGTCAAAATGACCCGTTTCTAAGGGTTTTTATACCAGAAATATGGATTTCTATTAACCAAATTGTCCAAAAATAACATGGATGATTCTATATAACGTTCTTCAGGTAAATTACTGATACTTTCATTGCATTCTTTGGGTGTTTTATTTAATCTTGTAGCCTTTGAATTCTTTTATTTACGGTTTCCAAACAGTATCCGGACTAAACTTTGACATCTAGCCATCTGAGATCCACTCAGCATCCTCTGATCTTAACTATTAGTCAAAATAATTCACAATTTGTGCCTTTTTAACTAAAAACTTGTGTATACCTTGATACAAAAGAGGTTCATTGACCATGAATTCCAAGAATAAGTGTAAAACTTGTTATCAAACCACCTCAGTTTTTTTTTTTAAAGTGCCAAAAGCTGGAAAAAAAGTTACAAATACATCAGAAAAAAGCACAAAAACATTAGAAAAGCACAAAAAAAATTCAATCTTGACCTAGAAGGACAAGTTCATGGTTAACGGGAAGACAACACGAGGGTTAATCAGACATGTTGGACACAGTGGGCGACATCTAGCCGACCCAGTAGGAACCCCATGTAGGCTGAGTCTGATGCAGTGGTCCGGGTTCGGGTCCAACCTGCGGCCCTTTGCTGCATGCCCCCCCCCCCCATCTCTGTCACTATAATGGGAAAAAATGCCCCAAATAATAATCTTTAAAAAATTTATTTTAACCCTTGTGTTGTCTTCCAGTCAAAATTGAAAATCAACACTTTTAACGTTTTTTTATCAATGTTTTTATTTTTTTCTCACGTTTGTGTCCCAGTTTTTTTTTTAGAGACATTTATACAAGACATCAGCATGTAGACAAATCAGATAAGTCTGTAACGAGTGCAAACAAGGCTTTTCTGTTATGATTGGTGACCTCTCCTCGTCAGTTGTGGGGTACCCCAGGGATCCATTCTTGGCCCCATTCTGTTTTCTGTATGTTGCCTTAAGGGGCTATTATGGCAAAGCACAACCTGTCTTTTCATTGCTACGCAGATGATTTTAAATCTGTTTGCCTATGAAAGCAAATGACCATGTCGCACTAAACTCCTAATTGAAAATCAACACTGTTGTTGAGGCTTTAAATCAACGTTTTTAACTTTTTCTTACATTCTTGTCCCTTTTTTTCAACACTTTTGACACTTTTTTCCAATGTTTGTCATTTGACGTTTTCAACACTACGTAACACTAACTTATTAACTTTAGTTTTACATTTATTTTTGGAATTTATGGTCATCTAACCTCATGTTATAGGAAATATTACCTAACTGTTTGAGTTAGAAAAGCAGAAATTAGGAATATTATTGAGACTAAAAGTAAAGGATGGATGTGATGATAATCACAGATGGAAATATGTCAACTTTTACTCAATACTATTTCAAAAACACTTAATTTGTTTTACCAAATGCTATAAAATGAAAGACCCAAAATTAATGAAAGTAGAGATTTGTAATTGCCAAAGAGCATTGTGTGGAACAATCATGTTTTTTAAGAATGATGTAGGAAAGGGCAAATTGACAGAGGACAATGCGAGGGTTGAAGGAAGACATGCAGATCTATTCAGCTTCTTAGACTCTATGTTGTTGACAGGTTTAGATTTTGTTGGTCCTATTTCAACAGGCTACGCTCCCAGTTCATCATGAGCATCATCATGAGCATCATCATGAAGGCGCTTGGCGTGTCTCTGACACTCTGCACCTTTCTGAGCCTAAGCGACGCCTCCCCGATCGACACCTCCCCAATCGACAACTCCAGCTTCATTATTAGGCCCGGGGGCCAGTGCGCTCACCAGAGGCATCACGTCGTGATCATCATCATGGCCCAGGACCAGAGGATGAGTAGCCCCGGAAGACTGGACAGTTCGTCCCACAGTGTGACGCTAACGGGAACTTCCTCCCCCAGCAGTGCTCCGGGTCCACCGGGTACTGCTGGTGCGTCAACGTCATCACGGGGGAAGAGATACCGAACACGTGGACCCCGCCGGGCGTCACGCCTCTTCAGTGTGGTGGGTGAGGACGCTGCATGGGTGTCACATTGTTGTGTTTGCTGGACTGAGTTCTCGGTCAATTCTGGAAAGGATTAGTGTCCCAGTTTCTGGATGAATGGAGGAGTTGTTTGTCAGAATATGGTGAAAAATGTGGACCGGTGTTTCCCCAAAAGCCTGAGACGACGTCCTCAAATGTCTTATTTTGTCCACAAGTCAAAGATATTCAGTTTACTGTCCCAGAGGAGAGAAGAGACTAGAAAATGTTCACATTGAACAAGCTAACACCAGAGAATTTTGATGTCAATGCCAATATTTGATAAAGACTCAAACCGATAAATCGATTATCAAAATAGTTGGCAATGACTTTTATAGTGTTACTTTTTTTTTTGCTGAACTGAGTTCTTGGACAATTCTGGTATTTTTACTTAAATACTGTACCTATGTTCAATGTTATAGATAGATATATATATATTTATTGATCCAATAAAATGGGAAATTACGGTGTTGCAGCAGCAAAATCCGTCCCACAGCACAGAATGTAAATATAAACGAAATACTACTGTAGGCTGTAAATGAGGATTAGCGTCACAGCCGATTGATCTGAAGCATTTCTGGATTAATGGATTAGTTGTGATGTGGATCAGTGTTCCCCAAAAGCCCGAGACGACGTCCTCAAATGTCTTATTTTGTCCACAAGTCAAAGATATTCAGTTTACTGTCACAGAGCAGAGAAGGAAATGTTACACTAAATGTAATTTAGCAGACACTTTTATCCAAAGCGACTTACAGTTGCTTTGTATCAGAGGTTGCACTCCTCTGGAGCTACTAGGGGTTAAGTGCCTTGCTCAGGGACACATTGGGTGAGGTATCGCAGTGGGAATCGAACCCTGATCTCCCACACTAAAGGCATGTGTCATATCCACTGTTCCACCACCACCATATTCACATTGAACCCTTGTGTCGTCTTCCCGTTGACCTGCAACTTTGTGTTTTTCTGGGTTGAAATTTGACAGTTTGTTTTCCTTTTTCTACACTTTTCTCAACGTTTTTGTCAATTTTATTCCAATTCATTTGTCACTTTTTTGATGGGTTTTTTTACTCATTTTTTTGGTCACTTTTTCAGCGTTATTTGGTAGGTTTTTTTCCAACATTCGTCAACTTTTTTCAACATTCTTTTCTGATATAGAAAGTTTTTGTAAACCGGTCAAATTTGACAGGGGTTAACCTGACACCAGAGAATTTTGATTTTGACTATTTTGCTAATTGATTTTTCCTGCTAATATGCGCACTACAATGTTAAGGATTTGAGTGTGTAGGCCTACATGTTTGGATACTTTATAATCCACAATTTATGATTCAAATACTGCTCTTTACTCAGGCCTCTGCAGACAAGAGAGGGATCACAACAAGGGCCGCGTTGGAGAGTTCATCCCCCAGTGTGACGCTAACGGGAACTTCCTCCCCCAGCAGTGCTCTGGGTCCACCGGGTACTGCTGGTGCGTCAACGTCATCACGGGGGAAGAGATACCCAACACGAGGACCCCCCCGGGCGTCAAACCGGTCCAGTGTGGTGAGTGAGGACGCCTGCATGGGTGTCATATTTTTTCTGGACTGAGTTCTTGAAATTATGGAAACTAGCTTTTTACTCAAATACTGTACCTATGTGGCGGCTGTGACTCAGCGCTAGAGCGGCTGACTACCAATTGGGAGGTTGGTGGTTCAATCCCTGGCCCTGGTGTCCCTTTCAAAGTGTCCCTGTCGACCCCGAGTTGCCACCCTACAATGTTGTAGGGTGGCTACTACTGTCACAGTTGATTAACCTGAAGAGTTTCTGGATTAATGGAGGAGTTGTTTGTCAGAATATGGTGAAAAATGTGGATCAGTGTTCCCCAAAAAGCCCAAGACGACGTCCTCAAATGTCTTATTTTGTCCACAACTCAAAGATATTGAGTTTACTGTCCCAGAGGACAAAAGAAACATCTTCACATTTAACAAGCTAGAATCTTACATTTTTACATAAAAATTACTCAAACCGATTAATCGGTTCTCCAAAAAAAGTTAGTGATTCATTTTATAATTGACAGCAAATCAATTTATATTTACAGCTCTACAATGCTGATATACTACTTCATACTCCACTACCACTATACGCAGGCCTCTGCCAGGACCAGACGATGAACGGCCCTGAAGGATCTGGAGAGTTCGTCCCACAGTGTGACGCTAGCGGGAACTTCCTCCCCCAGCAGTGCTCCGGGTCCACCGGGTACTGCTGGTGCGTCAACGTCATCACGGGGGAAGAGATCCCGGACACGAGGACCCCCCCGGGCGTCACACCTTTTAAGTGTGGTGAGTGAGGACGCCTGCATGGGTGTCACATTTTTTATGTGAAACCCTATTTTAACTTCTTGGACAGTGCTGGAAAGTAACAGAGTACTTTTCCTCAACTACTGTACCTAAGTACAGGATTTAAAGATATCTACTGTTTTTTTCAACCTTCAACCTATGTTTTAGTGTCTAAGTGACTCATGGGAACAACAATCTGGGACATCGGTCCTGTATTAAGCGAGATTGTTGCAGTCGGCAGCAGCAAAACAAGCTAAATGTGCAGCCCGAGTGCCACTCACAACCCCAAATTGGTATATTTTATAAACTATTTCTGCAGAGAGGAACCCTGCCGGCGGATGGACCGCTTTGGAAAGCGTTGTTTGCCTTCACGAGCCCAAAGACGTGGTCTGAAGAGAGGTGAGTGGTGGGGGGGGGGGGGGGGGGGCGGAGCTGCTCGTGCATTCAGTCACACGTGTGTTACGATTCGTTGGACCCAGAACACAGAGATACAAAAACAGGGCGTAGTCAGGATAAAGTTCAGGTAGTTTAATGGTCTTAGGAAGTATTCCAACACGGGTGAAGCGAGGGGTGGAAGGGATTCTGGATTCCCTGCGAATGCAGAGTATCTCATTCACGCCGTCTCAGGACTGCGGAAACCGACTAATCTGCCGTGGACAAGCAATGGACGATTCGGTAATCCACAAAAGCAAAACACTAGGACCAGGAGCCAGTTTCACAAGAGTGTGTTTAACGATGTGGCGCTGAAGAGGTGGTCAGCCCGGGATCAAAGACTGCAGTGGTACGATGAGTAGATGGAAAACAGCTGAGTAGGTGACGGAGCAGAGATGAGTGGCCACGCCTCTGGACCTCTTTCTTCCAGGAACGCCCCCTCAGGCGATGACAGACACATAGAGGAAAGGGAGAAAACACAGGTTGGGGGAAATGCAACGGACCATAACAACGTGAGAATGAGAAAGATGAGACTACTCTTCACTGTCTTGTCTCTTCTCCTCCAGAGTTACTGCCTGTCCGAAGAAGGCAACCTGGCGTCGGTCCACAGCAACGAGGAGAACAACTTTCTCCAGAGGTTGACCAAAGAAGACACCTACAGATTCCCCCTCACCTGGATCGGGGGCACCGATTGCATCCAGGTGTGTAACCCTACGCACTTCCAGATTCTGTTACTGTAGTTTTCAAATCGCATGTTGTCCTCATGTTGTCTTCATGTTGTCCTATATCAATGTTCTTTGTAATTCCCCAAAATAACATGATTGATTCCAACGCTCTTTGCCAAGTACAAATCTCTACTTTCATTAATTTTGGGTCTTATTCAATTTTATAGCATTGTAAAACAAATGGAAGTGTTTTTGAAATAGTATTGAGTGAAAGTTGACACATTCCTACAGTGTATTTATGTTTGTGTCTTTCTGTCCATAGTCCGGTTTTTGGAGGTGGAGTGACGGCACCATGTTCAACTACAGAAACTGGTCCAAGCGCTACAACATGCAAGACCAAGGGCGCAAGATGAGATGTCTGCAGATGAATTATGGATGTAAGAAACTACACAAACACACATATTTAACCTCCATGTTGTCCACGGGTCAAAATTTGACCAATTTTCAGTTTTTTCATCACAAAAAATGGGCCTTCGAAATAAGCTGAAAATATCAACATTAGAAATATCAAATCATTTTTGAAAAAACATCCAACAAAGCACCCATAACATTGAAAAAATGACAAAAATGTCAGAAAAATTTAAATTTTATTTAAAGCAAGCCCTGTTCACCTGTTTATTTCTTGTAAAAAATTACCCAAAAGAGAGAACATCCAAAAATCACTCAGCAAAAAGGAAACCCTTGTGTTATCCTCCTGTCAAATTTGACCCGTTTTCAAAGTTTTCATATCACAAATAATAAGTATAATACTAAGTTTCTTTGAACCAAAATACCCAAATATAGTCCTAACATGGATGCACATTGTGTGGAATCCATACAACGTTCTTTGCAGGTAATATTAATGATTACATTCTTTGAATTTTGGGTGTTTTATTCAATTTTTATAACATTTGTAAAACCTGTTGAAATGGTTTTAAAACAGTAGCCTGACTAAACTTTGACATAAACCAGTCTGTGATCCCTTAAAATCCTTTGATCTTAACCCTTAGTTAAAATAATTAATAATTGCTGCCTTTTAAAACTAAATGTTGAAAGAATGCGACAAAAATGCAAAAATGTTTATAAAAGTTTCAAAAGCACAAAAAAGAGCCAAAAATGCTGAAAAAAAGCACCAAAAATTAACTTTTGACCTGGATGGACAACAAGTTCATGGTCAACGGGAAGAAGAGGTAGGCAGTTGTTTGAGTGTCAATGGGCAGAAACCCCTTAATAACCTTTCAGCTTATTGCAATTCAAGTCTTCTGAGAGAAACTAGATTTCTGCTCTTCTTATTGGCTGTTTTCAGGCGTTAGAAAACCAAACCTGTAACGGGAGACTTTGGCCAATCATAGGTAATTTCAGACAGAAAGAGAGAGAGAGAGAAGTGAGTGAAGAAACTAGAAAATATCCACATTTAAAAAGCTGGAATCAGAGGACTTACTCATAAAAATGACTCAAACCGGTTAATCGATTATTAAACTTGTTGGCCAATTTAATAGTTGACAACTTATCGATTTATCTCTGTGGCTCTAAAAACACACAACTCAAGGATTTTAAGTCTGAGGTTACAGATAAAATATATAAATGCATACATACTTAGGAAATTCAACACTTAATATTAACACAAGGTGGGTGTTAATGCATAAAAAACCGTGTTAACACGACTTAACTCTGAAATGATTTTTGTGCCAATGGCCTTCCATACATGCTACGTCCCTAACACGTGCTACATACCACAATATTGACTTTAACCCTTGTGTTGTCTTCACTTCGGGACCCTCTTGTGTCCCTCGGGTCAAATTGACCCGGGACTTATTTGGGGTTTTAAAAACAATTCTGAAATAAAATGTTACTTCATAATCTATTAACAAATATTGTCTTTATCTCAATTTCCGAACAATTGAGATTAGGGAATGCAATCAGTCTCTACTAACACACAATTAAAAATGGAAGTGGGGTTCATTTTTTTTTAGGTTATAATTCATGTTAAAAATCCACTATGTGATCATGCTCATCTTGGAAAAAGTGGTCATATCCAGAAAAATCTTCTGAATTGAGTCAGGAATACATGTTTATCACAAGAAATAAGGAAAGGACGCTGATTTCAGGTAGAAAAAATGTAACTTGTATAATTTTCGTCTTCTATAAATTTGAAATGGATCAATTTGACCCGAATACCATACAAGGGTTACGAAATGCGACACTTACTGGTATAGGTTTGTGTTGTGTGTAGTGCACAAAAAAGTGTGTTAACACGACTTAACTCTGAAATGATTTTTGCGCCAATGGCCCTACATACTTGCTACATACCACACTACAAGTTCCTCAACATTGACTTTAAATCCAGTTTCTGCTGACTGTGCATTGACAGCCGGTCCTTGAAGATAAATGTTTCTGTCTGTCTTCTGCATTTGCAGATCGTAAGAAGTGGAACGCCTCCTCCTGCAACGACACTCTCCCTTTTGTGTGTGCCAAGGAGATGTGACACCTCTGAGGAGAGCTCTAAGAGCCGGAGTAACGTGACCTCACCACGTAATCACGTGGGAACCAGATCCTTTCACAGCTCCCACAAACTCTCTGATTTCTTTCTAGTTAGGCAAGTTTAGCACGATCCACAATCACTCCTGTACTCCTTGTGTTCATGATTTTAGTGATTAATCGTGGTTAAAGCACAAATTAGTCCCGGCTAACTTGAAGAGGAGGCTCCTCTGTCTCTGGGAGGGAGACGACAGGAAGTGCAGTTTTGGGAATCTGTTCTGCGGGTGAACAGGGGTGAAGTGACAGAGATGTGAGTGAGTGAATCAGGGAAGGTTGAGTAGCTGATATTCATCCTGCCAGTGAGCGGAGGCGTCTTCTCTTTAACCCTTGTGTTGTCTTATCGTTTACCATGAAAAACATTTATGACACTTTTTCAGTGTTGTGGGTGCTTTTTTTGATGTTTTTTTCCAAAGTTAATTGATATTTCTAATGTTGACATTTTCACGGCTTATTTCAAAGACCCTTCTTTTGTGAAAAAAAACTGAAAACGGGTCACATTTGACACGAGGGTCAAGAAAAAGCCGAAAAAGGGATCTTAATTAATCAAATGCATAAAAAAAAAAACTCACTTGGGTCTTTGTCCGTTCCGAAATAACACGATCGATGACACAGTAATGTGACGTGTGCTAAGCTAACATAATTAATAAGGAATATAATCAGAATGACATCTATTCACATGGGAAAAAAAGACTTTTGAACAGCTGTTTCTTTAACATGTAGATAACAAACTAACAATTAAAGGACATTGTCATAATTAAGGAAGGGGAGTGAAGATGGGGATTGGGATTTAAATGGTTCAAAGCCCATTTTAGATGTAGGAAACATGATATAACTTATATCATGTTCCCTAAACTTATACCATATAAATGTGTGTAATTATGTCCAACTGACACCGTCCCAAATGCCGAATGAGACATTACATTCAGCTGTCTGTGTCTGTGGTCTGTTGACGTGTCCGGGACAGCTCGGTTTACTTGTAAACATGTGATTGTTTCCAATAAATCTGCCTTAAGTGAACCTCTGTGACCTCTGGTGTCTTTGTGGAGACCTCGTCCTGATGATGTCTGTCCAGAGGACGCTCCGGGGTCTCACGCAGTCAGCAAGTAAAGGACTTCCATTTTCAAAAGAGGCCTTTTACGTTGTAAGTGGTCACAACTGTGAAAAAACAAAAGATGGAGGACACGTCTCCACCATCTGTCCTTTTGGAACCGGAGTCAGGCCACACCCCCCCCCGATGTGAGTCGAGTGCAGATGTGAGTCGTGCATCCTCAGATTCAAACTGTTTACGACATAATGTGTCATACTGAAATTTTTGAAATCCATGAAATAATAAAGTTTTCTCATTACAAACAATAACAGAAGATGGGAATCCTTTCAAAAATGTTGTAGCAATCTATGATAGCTTGGTTGCTAACGTTAGCTCAAAATAATATTCAACTGACAGCCTTTGTTGTGTGTAATTGCTAGCTTGTAGCTAAGCTAGCAGTAATTTCAAAAATGTTGTAGCTATCTATGATAGTTTGATGCTAACGTTAGCTCAAAACACCATTCAACTGACAGCCTTTGTTGTGTTTGATGCTAACTTGTAGCTAAGCTAGCAGTGAACCAACTTGGTTAAGTAGGTCAATTTTTACTGTATCGTATGCTAGTAGTCGCAAAGTGACGCATGCGGGACTCAAATCTGCACTCGACTCACACTGGGGGGGCAACAACGGTCTATTACTGAGACACCCCAACTCAGAGTAGTTTCCTGTTTCTGTGTCTACTGAACAGATTTCCAAAACTGTAGTGATCCAGCAGCAGTGCTGCATGGTCAAAGTCCCGCCCCCACACCCACCCCAAACCAATCCCAGCTGTCAATCATGTTGTTTCGGCCCAGTTTTCATCAAATAATGACTAAAAACCAAACTTATCAGAAAAAAATGAACACTTGAAATCAGAACTAAACGACTGAAACCATCTTTGGGAAAAATGTATTTGACGTGTACTTGGTTCTTCTTAGTTTGGACCCGCTAGTGGTTTTGTATTTAGGATACACCCTTAAAATATTACATTATGTACAGAAAGTAGGCTGGTAAAGTTTGTGCTTGTGCCTGTGATTTCACAACGCAGCACCACGTTCCCTTTTGGACTCAGACAAACATCAGCTGGGGCTCAGCCGGCGTGATTTCCCGAAACAGACGGACTCGCTGCAACGCCTCCGCAAACAGAGCTTTGACCTTTCACTGGATTAATATATTACTCTGATAATAATTATGTATTCAAGGGGCAATGATAACAGTAAATCAAACCAAGCCTAGTGTTTCAAAATCTCCATCTAGATGCCATCATATTTACAGTAAGTTAGTTGATAATAAGCTTTGGGACGTATATTAGAGCCCCCTCAACTCCGAACCTCTGAATCTTGCTTACTGTCGTTATGCCCCCCCCCCCCCAGTCCACATGGTACATTTAATGATGTTATTAAACAGTCAGGAGGTTAGGTCATTTTCAACATGAAGCTTCCCTCCACAGCCAATAAAAATATATATATATATATATATAATATATATATATATATAGAATATTGTACATATATCATGGGTATATATGGTATGTGGTCTATAGATAAGTATCGTATAGTGTAAGGTGTATATATATATATATATTATATATATATATAGAAGTGTATGTGTATAATATCGTGTATATTACTGTATATTAAACCCTCATGTTTCCTGATCTTGTCCGGGTCAATTGCACCATGTTGTCCTCATGTTTGTCCTCATGTTGTCCTATACAATGTTCTTTTAATTCCCCAAAATAACATGATTGATTCCACATGCGCTTTGCCAAGTACAAATCTTACTTTCATTAATTTTGGGGTCTTATCAAATTTTAGCATTTAAAAACAAATTGAAGTGTTGTTGAAATAGTATTGAGTAAAAGTTGACAATTCCAGTCTGTGATATCATCAACATCCCATCCTTTAATTTAGTCAATAATTCCTAATTTTGCTTTTCTAACTCAAACATTAGGTAGCTATTCTTATAAATGAGGTTCTGCCCTAAATTCCAAAAATAACTAAAACTAATGTTAATAAGTTAGTGTTACGTAGTGTTGAAAACGTCACAAAAAGGGACAAAAATGTAAGAAAAAGTTAAAAACATCTATATAAAGCGTCAACAAAAGTGTTAATTTTCAATTTTGACGGGAAGACAACATGAGGGTTAAGACATTCTGCTACGACTGGAAAACCACATCTAAACTAATGACATTTATTCATTTACATTAAAAACTTAACTTTCTATTTTTGGGGGGATTACAGTAATATTCTGCATATTGTCCGTTGGGCATTGGCTTCAATCTGGAAATTCAGAGTTATCGGTAAAACCTTTCAGTCCTTTTGCCCTTTTGTTCCCACACAAACTCCAGGTTGACAGTGACTCAGGCAAACTGTCCCAGCAGTTATTGACCGGATCAATAAAGGTTTGGGGGGGGGGGGGAGGACGCCCACACACACAGACACACACACACACACACACGCACACAGACAGACAGAGGGAGGATAAAAACCTGGTTAAACCAGATTTCAGGGACATTGAGAAGAGAGAGAAGACACACTGAAGAGCTTCTGAGAAGAGGAACTTTATCACCAGAGGACAATGAGGACGATGAGGACGCTGCTGTTGCTGTGTCTGTGTGTGTCCGCCGTCTGGACTCAGGACTATGACGACTATGACGACGTGAGTGTGTGTGAACACCCAAAATTTTCTAAAGATATTTTTCTTTTCGCGGTGTTATTACAGAAGTTACGAGAATCTCTTTTCTTTTTAAACCCTCATGTTGTCCTCATGTTGTCCTCTTGTTGTCTTCATGTTGTCCTCATGTTGTTCTCATGTTGTCCCCATGTTGTCCTCATGTTGTCCTATATCAATGTTCTTTTTAATTCCCCAAAATAACATGATTGATTCCAACGCTCTTTGCCAAGTACAAATCTCTACTTTCATTAATTTTGGGTCTTATTCAATTTTATAGCATTGTAAAACAAATGGAAGTGTTTCTGAAATAGTATTGAGTAAAAGTTGACATCTGTCACAATAGTTTGTTTTCTTCCACAGGACGGCAAGACAGCGAAGACTGCGACGGTATGTAAAACACACTTCAACTGTTTGACTCATACACCATGACCGGCATTTATTTTGTCTGAACCTTCATCACGTATTGTGTCCTTTTGTTTCCCCTTGTGTCTTCTTGTTTTCCCCTCGTGTCCTCTTGTGTCCCCCTGTGTGGGTTTTAGCATGGGCGATGTACAGGTGCGGTACAGGGCGTAGCAGGGCGTGTAGCAGACCTTGACAAAGCTGCAAACCATTATTTGAAGCCTCCCTGTCCAAGGAAACATGCTTTCAAGCATCATC
>NC_045738.1:30382644-30392753 GCF_008692095.1 Etheostoma spectabile | reverse complement strand
CCTCTTGTTTCTCCTCATGTCTTCTGTTCTTCCCCTTGTTTCTATCTTGTTTCCCCTCGTGTCCTCTTGTGTCCCCCTGTGTCCTCTTGTTTCCCCTCATGTCTTCTTGTTTCCCCTTGTGTCTTCTTGTTTCCCCTCGTGTCCTGCTTGTGTTCCCCCTGAGTCTCTTGTTTTCCCCTGTGTATTCCTTGTTTCCCCCCTAGTCCTCTTGTCCTCTGAGTTTTTCCCCTTGGTCTTGTATTGTTTCTCGCTTGTGTCTCTTATTCTGTCCCCCCTGCAGGATGCCCTGCCCCGGCGACCGTAGATGCTCGCGGTCACCGTCCCCTAGCCCGGGACAGGGACACCTACACCCCAAAACGTGTGGTTCCGCCCCCTATCGGCGGCGGCGGCGCCAGGTGCGTTCAAACACAGCCCCCCGGGTCAGAAAGACTTCTGGGGCAATTACAACATGTTCTAATGCAGCACATAGATCATCTTTTATTTTAAAGGTATATAAAATAGCATTATGCAACAACTAGATCCAACCGGGCAACAAAATGTAGCAACACACATTACTCTTGTCCTTAATTTTAAGTACTTCAATTTTTTTTGTGATACTTTAAAGGCAAATATTGTACTTTTAACTTTGCTACTTTATTAAATAGAGACACTACAGGAAAAGTCATCATTGTGAGATTTTGGGCTGCTTTGCTTCCATAACATGTCTTCTTTCTATAGTGGAAAACACATTCTAAATAACAAAAAAAATCTATTAAATTTTTTTATAGTATCAATTCATAAGAAGAGTTATGTCAAGACACTCTACAGATAAAGCAGGGGTAGACCACTTTATAATTTACAGATAGTAGCTTAAAATAGTAGTTTGTAGTAGTGGATGGCATAGCAGGGCACTGCAGTGCGTAGCAGGACGTAGCAGGGCGTGTAGCAGGACGTAGCAGTGCGTAGCAGGACGTAGCAGGGCGTGTAGCAGTGCGTAGCAGGGTGTAGCAGGGCATGTAGCAGTGCGTAGCAGGGCGTAGCAGGGCGTGTAGCAGGACCTTGACAAAAGCTGCAACCATGTTTTGAAGCCTCCCTGATCCAAGGAAACATGCTTTACAAAGCACATTTGATTCAACTCTGTCATTTGACATGGAAGTGTCCGACTACTTTTGCTATCAGAGCACGTCTCAAATCCAGTTGACCATCGATTCCTTGTCCGAACACAGAATAGAACTATGTCTCACACCGAGTCATGAGACATTTCCTAAACAAACACAAGTCACCTCATGGTGGTCAGATGACTCCAGAGTCAGGAGGACACGTGTCTGGGGAACACGAACATCCGTACAATGTTTTACGCCGATCCATCCAGACGTTCATGGTAAATTAGACATCTCAGTGTCTCTGAGGGACATGTGGGTGAGAGTGTCTTGTTTTTTGTCGCAGGTATCGCGGCCGTCCGACACCGGCTCCAGCCAGAGGACAGCAGCGGCAGGAGAAGGAGAAGCACCGGACGAGAGGTGCACCCACGCCGCAGAGGAGATGTAGAAGACACCTGCAGCACATCGTCACCAGGAACACATTGGACACGAAAGATGTCCCATCAGTGTTTCCCAAAAGACAACGTCCTCAAATGTCTTGTTTTGTCCAAACTCAAAATATTCAGTTTACTGTCCCAGAGAGAGAAAAACTAGAACATGTCCACATTGAAGAAGCTGGAATCAGAGAATTTTTACTTTACTACAACAAACTGTCTTTAATCCTCATGTTGTCCTCATGTTGTCCCATGTTTGTTTTCCCACACAAGTTTTCTTTTTAATTCCCAAATTACATGATTGATTCCACACAACGCTCTTGGGGTGATTTTGATGGGTAATTTGGGGCGCTTATTCAATTTTATACATTGGAAAAAACAAATCACTAATCCAGGCCTGCTCCCATATGAGCATTTATTTATTTTCATGCATAAGCTAATATCTTGACTTCTTCTATTTTTATTGGTTTCTGGGCTGTATTTTTTTGTCTAAGCTGTGATCTTGCACACATTTTGTATCACAGGGTAGTGTGGAATGATAGATAAAGAAATCTTGACACCAAGATCTAACCAGACATTGTCCCTCCATCAGGCGTCTTGTGTCCCAGCGGCTGTGAGCTGAAGACACACGCTGCTGAAGCAGAGAGGAACGTCAGACGTAAAAACTGGAGAAGACTGGCTGGAATACTTTAAACCAGTACTGATGATGGATGTTAGATAATAGATAGATAGATTGTGGGTGTAGATTGAGTAATAATGATAGATAGATATGATGGGTGGGTTGGTAGATATGATTAGAGATAGTAGATGATAGATAGATGATAGAGAGTATGGATGGATGGATAGATAGTGGATGGATGGATAGATAGATAGAGTAGATAGATAGATAGATAGATAGTAGATATAGTATGTGGTGGAGTGATAGATATGTGGTTGATGGATAGATAGATACAGTAGATAATAGATAGAGAGATGATAATAGATTGTTGGGTGATGGATGATGAAGATAGATAGTACAACTTCATATAGAAAACACCAGGACTGACTGTCTTTTGCTTCCATGTTGTCACAGAGCATCAATGAACTCAAGCCCCAGGTGGAGGACTTGTCCCATCCTCCAACACCGTCCCACACTACGCAACAGCATTTCCAACTCTCTGAGGAGCGGCAGAGACTCGTCACCGTGAAATGAGCACACTTACCTGGTGGGTGTTACATCAAAACCCCCAAAACAAACACAAACAGCAACACATTGGCCGTAATGATTAAGTGGTGGTTTTCCTTTTCATTGAGCTTTTGATGCATACCTTTACCTTGCTGATCCACTTTCATCCCTCAGACACAAGCCGGGGTCAGTCCAGTACACCGATCTAGTGGAGGAACACATGCCTACATTAAGGAGACGGGGACACGGTCTTCCCCCCCAACATCGGGTGCTACAGGTAAATACAGGTCACTCTTAATCCACCTCACCACCGAAAACCTTGCATCTTTCAAAAATGTTTCTTTTTCAGTTCTAGCAATGCATTATATTACCCTTGATGGTATCAGGTCAATTGACCCATTTCAAATTTTTACAAGAAGAAAAATTGACAAGTTACATTTTTTCTCTACCTGAAAGCAACGGCCTTTCCTTATTTCTGTGATAAACATGTATCCTCTCTTTCAATTCAGAAAATTCCTGGATATACCACTTATGTTGTTTCCATAGTGGATTTTTAACATGAATTATAACCTTATGATAAAAACCCCACTTCCAGTTTAATAGTGGCTGTAGAGACTGATGCATTCCCTAAACATAGATGTTATCTCTGTTGGAAATGGACAAAGATATTTGTTAAGGATTATTAAGTAAAACTTTATTGCAGATTGTTGTAACAACCCCAAATAAGTCCCGGGGTCAGTTTGACCCGAGGACACAAGAGGGTCCCGAGTGAAGACAAACAAGGGTTAAAGCTTTATGCGTACATTTTGATATAATGAACGTCCAGTTACATAGCTGTTGCTATGAGTTGTCAAAGCTAATAAGACTCTATCCCACACAACTCTCTCTGGACTTCTCAGTATGTTCAGAGATTGTGGCGTCCGGTGACTTTCCTTGAGTGAAGATAACCTCTTCTGAAGGGTCCATCATTTTTTCTATCCTCCGTGTCCTCCTTGACTACTAGCAACTGTGTGGATAAGAGTGTTGGAGTGGGGTGGGGCTTGTATCATTGGACTACGCCAACATTGTTGTTGTCATACTTAAAACAGAAACTCCACACTATAGCTTTACAAGAAAAAGAAAAGACATGTCCACAATATGCATACATATGCAAACAAACAAATGGACAATCTAGGTTCTCCCACCCCTATACCCCTATACCCCTAATGTAATGCCGACTGTGCTGTGGTTTGAAGGGGGTCCTCGACAAGATCAGCTGAAGATCCGAAGCTGGAGAAGCCATCCGGTCAGAGGAAGAGTGCGGAACCGTGCAGGACCAAGTGTCCTACCGTGGTGTCGGGTGGTGTTGAGAAACCAAAAAATACAGACTACTTCTATTATTGAACCCTTGGTTAGTGATTGTGCTCAGAATGTGTGCTAGATTAGGAATAACTGGTGTGACGTTTTGATTTGATGGTGTGCCTAAGAAAGACATGGTTCCCATCCGTGGGTCATGAATATCTAATCAATTTCATGGAAGTCTTGGGTTGGTATCTTGTTTTGGGCCAACACCTGTTTTTTGAAAATGATCTGAATATGGCATAAGCTAATGGCACAGATGGATAGAGCACATGTTTTGGTAAACCACGACTACACTAGTAATCGCTTTTTCCAAAACTTTCAGCACTTTTCCGTTGTTGTGCGGTGCGGTTTTTTTTTGTAAAATTCGCAAAATCGTTGACATTTATCATGGTGACATTTTCAGCGCTTATTCTGAAGGCCCATTTTTTGTAATAAAAAAATGAAATGTCAATTTGACCCAGGACAACATGAGGTTAAACGATTTTTGTTGTCCTTGGCGGAAAATAATATATTAACGACTTAATTAATCCCACCTGGGGAAATTCCCTTGTTACGTAGTTCAATAAAAATACACAACATCAAATACACAAATCACATACTTTGACGTAAAATTATTACAAGAAAGGAAAAAATAGAATAAAGTATTTTGATATAGTAATATATACACTATAAACCCGCCAATTCTGACAGACAGGCAACAGATAAATATACACAGACAAATACCCAAACTTACACCTCTGGGATTCTTTGGATGTTAGAATAGTAGTTACTCGTCCTTGATACGATACAGTCTAAATTGTCCGGTGTTTTTGTGTAGCTAAGCTGTTTTCTCCGGTTGCTTCGGTAGGAGTGTGGAGATCTACCGTCGCGAGGAAGAGAGCTCCCATGTACCTGTGTCCAGCCTGATGCCTTCACCCCCCCTACAAGTCTTCTGTGACCATCCCCCAAGAACGGCGTGACACATAGTGTTAAACCTAGGAGATTTAGTTCTTTTAACCCTCATGTTGTCCCATGGTTGTCCCCCATGTGGTCCTCATGTTGTCCTATATCAATGTTCTTTTTTAATATTCCCCAAAATAAAATGATTGATTCCAACGCCTTTGCCAATACAAAACTCTACTTTTGCTTATAATTTTGGGTCTTTTTTTTGTTTTCTTAAAATTTATATAGGCATTTGTAAAACAAATGGAAGTGATTGTTGAAATAGGTATTGAGTAAATAAAAGTTGACATATTCCAGTCTGTGATTATCCTCAACTCCCTTTCCGTTAAGTTTTAGTCTCATAATTCCCTAATTTCCGCTTTTCTAACTCAAACATTTAGGTTAGAATTTCCTCATAATTGAGTTTATTGACCCTAAATGTTCCAAAATACACTTTAAAACAAGTAATAAGTTAATTGTATCATAGAGTAATTTAAAAAAAAATGTCAAAAGTTTGAAAAAAGGACTAAAACGTAGAAAACGTAACGAAACCATCGACCAAAGCATACACAAGTGTGATTGTCATTTTGACGGGCATAGCACACGAGGGTTGAAGGACTTCTTTGTTTTCCCAGATGGCTTCTCATCCAGAACAGCTGATGGCAGTGTCGATTCTCGTACGACGCTGTGACAGATATCGACGCAGTTCGGTAACATCCGCCTTTGACGCTGAAAAGACACTGTGGAGACCTCCGGTGAGACTTTACCCTTGTAATGTCTCACTTTTGGACGCCTCTTGTTGTCCTCGTCGTGTGCTTACTATCAAATCTATTAACATATTGTCTTTATCTTCAACTGTCTCGATTCAAACAGCTGAGATAACATCTATGTTTAGGGAATGCATCATCCCTCTACTAGCACACTATAAACATGGAAGTGGGGTTTCGTTTGCTGTCATACAGGTTTATAATTCATGTTAAAAATCCACTAATGAAACACATAAGTGTCATATCCAGAATAATGTGGTCGAGTCCAGGATACTGTTATTCACAGGAAATAAGGAAGAGGACGCTGAGTTTCAGGTAGAAAAAGTTGGTGTTTTTCTTCTCGGTAAAAGTCGGGTCATTTGACCCAAAAGCAGCATTTGATTCAACTCTGTCATGTTGACATGGAAGTGTCCGACTATCTGTTGCTATCAGAGCACGTTCTCAAAGTCCAGTTGACCAATCAGATTCCTTGTCCGAAGACAGAGAATAGAACTATGTCTCAACCGAGTCATTGAGACATTTCACTAACAAACACAAAGGTCAACCTCATGGTGGTCAGATGATCTCCAGAGTCAGGAGGACACGTGGTCTGGGGAACACGAACATCCGTACAATGTTTTACGCCGATCCATCCAGACGTTCATGGGTAAAATGAGACATCTCAGTGTCTCTGAGGGACATGTTGGTGAAGAGTGTCTTGTTTTGGTCGCAGGTATCGCGGCCGTCCGACACCGGCTCCAGCCAGAGGACAGCAGCGGCAGGAGAAGGAGAAGCAGCCGGACGAAGGAGGATGCACCCACGCCGCAGAGGAGATGGTAGGAAGACACAGCAGCACATCGTCACCATGGGAACACTGATTGGACACGTAAAGACGTCCATCAGTGTTTCCCAAAAACACCAAGACAACGTCCTCTAATGTCTTGTTTTGTCCACAACTCAAAGATATTCAGTTTACTGTCCCACAGGAGAGAAGAAACTAGAACATGTCCACATTAAAGAAGCTGGAATCAGAGAATTTTACTTTACTTTGAAACCAAACTGTCTTTAATCCTCATGTTGTCCTCATGTTGTCCTCATGTTGTCCTCATGTTGTCCCACACCATGTTCTTTTTAATTTCCCAAATAACATGATTGATTCCACACAACGCTCTTTGGGGTGATTTTGATGGGTAATTTTGGGGCGTCTTATTCAATTTTACAGCATTTGAAAAAACAAATCACTATATACAGGCTCTGCATACCCACATGGCCATTTATTTATTTTCATGCATAAAGCTAATTATCTTGACTTCTTCTATTTTTATTGGTTTCTGGGCTGTATTTTTTTGTCTAAGCTGTGATCTTGCACACAATTTTGCATCACAGGGTAGTGTGGAATTATAGATAAAGAAATCTTGAACCAAAGATCTAACAGACATTGTCCCGTCCATCAGGGCGTCTTGTGTCCCAGCGGCTGTGAGCTGAAGACCACGCTGCTGAAGCAAGAGAGGAACGTCAAGACGGTAAAAACTGGAGAAGACTGGCTGGAATACTTTAAACCAGTACTGATGGATGGATGGATAGATAGATAGATAGATAGATATGTGGGTGGATAGATAGATAGATAGATAAATAGATAGATAGATATGTGGGTGGGTGGGTAGATAGATAGATAGATAGATAGATAGATAGATAGATAGATAGATATGTGGGTGGATGGATAGATATGTGGGTGGGAGTGATAGATGATAGATAGATAGATAGATAGATAGATAGATAGATAGATAGATATGTGGGTGGATGGATAGATATGTGGGTGGATGGATAGATAGATACAGTAGATACATAGATAGAGAGATAGATAGATAGATATGTGGGTGGATGGATAGATAGATAGATAGATAGTACAACTTCATATAGAAAACACCAGGACTGACTGTCTTTTGCTTCCATGTTGTCACAGAGCATCAATGAACTCAAGCCCCAGGTGGAGGACTTGTCCCGATCCTCCAACACCGTCCACACCTACGTCAACAGCATTTCCAACTCTCTGAGGGAGCGGCAGAGACTCGTCACCGGTGAGAATGAGCACACGTTACCTGGTCGGGTGTTACATCAAAACCCCAAAACAAACACAAACAGCAACACATTGGCCGTAATGATGATGGCAGTGTTGGTTTTTCCTTTTCATTGAAGCTTTTGATGCATACCTTTACCTTGCTGATCCATCTTTTCATCCCATCAGACAACAGCCGGGTGGTCAGTCAGTACACCGATCTAGTGGAGGAACAACATGCCTACATTAAGGAGACGGTGGACACGGTCTTCCCCTCCAACATCAGGGTGCTACAGGTAAATACAGGTCATCCTTAATCACAGCCACAGGAAAACCTTGCATCTTTCAAAAATGTTTCTTTTTCAGTTCTAGGCAATGCATTATATTAACCCTGGATGGTATTCAGGTCAATTGACCATTTCAAATTTTTACAAGAAGAAAAATTGAAAGTTACATTTTCTACCTGAAAGCACGGCCTTTCCATTTCCTGTGATAAACATGTATTCCTGACTCAATTCAGAAAATTACCTGGATATGACCATTAGTGTGTCCATAGTGGATTTTTAAACATGAATTAAACCTTATGATAAAAACCCCACTTCCATGTTTAATAGTGTTGCTAGTAGAGACTGATGCTTCCTAAAACATAGATGTTATCAGCTCGTTGGCAATTGGAAATGGGATAAAGATATTTGTAAGTATAATTGTGTAAGTAAAACTTATTGCAGAATTGTTTGTAAAACCCAAATAAGTCCGGGGTCAGTTTGACCCAGAGGGACACAAGGGGTCCCGAAGTGAAGCGAGACAACACAAGGGTTAAGCTTTAGTGCGTACATTTTGATTATATGAACGTCAGTTAATAAGCTGTTGCTAAATGAGTTGCTACAAAGCTAATTAAGACTCTCAGCTCCACACAACTCTCTCTGGACTTCTCAGTATGTTCAGAAGATTGTGGCGTCCGGTGACTTTCTTGAGTGAAGATAACCTCTTCTGAAGGGTCCATCATGTTTTTCTAATCCTCCGTGTCCTCCTTGACTACTAGCAACTGTGTGGATAAGAGTGTGGAGGGGGGGTGGGGCTTGTATCATGTGGACGCGCCAACATTGTTGTTGTCATTACTTAAAACAGAAACTACACACTATAGCTTTAAAAGAAAAAAGAAAAAAGACATGTCCACAATATGCATACAATATGCAAACAAAACAAATGGACAGATCTAGGGTATCCCACCCCTAATACCCCTAGTACCCCTAATGTAATGCCGACTGTGCTGTGTGGTTGAAGGGGGTCCTCGACAAGATCAGGCTGAAGATCCAGAAGCTGGAGAAGGCCATCCAGGGTCAGAGGGAAGAGTGCAAGGAACCGTGCAGGACCAAGTGTCCCATACCGGTGGTGTCTGGTGAGTGTTGAAGGAAACCAAAAAAAGTACAGACTACTTACTTATTATTGAACCCTTGGGTAGTGAGTGTGCTCAGAAATGTGTGATAGATTAGGAGATAACTGGTGTGACGTTTTGATTTGATGGTGGTGCTAAAGAAAGAACATGGGTTCACATCCGTGGGGGTCATGAATATCTAATCAAATTTCATGGAAGTCTTTTGGGTAGTTATCTTGTTTTGGGCCAACAACCTGTTTTTCTGAAAATGATCTGAATATGAGCATAAGCTAATGGCACAGATGGATAGAGCACATGTTTTTGGTAAACCACGACTACACTATAATCGCTTTTTCCAACACTTTCAGCACTTTTCCGTTGTTGTGGGTGCGTTTTTTTGTAAAAATTCCAAAGTCATTTGACATTTTCAGCGCTTATTCTGAAGGCCCATTTTTTGTAATAAAAAAATGAAAATGGGTCAAATTTGACCCAAGGACAACATGAGGGTTAAACGATTTTGTTGTCCTTGACGGAAAATAAGATAATTAAAGACTTAATTAATCCCACACTGGGGAAATTCCCTTGTTACGGTAGTTCAATGAAAAATACACAAACATCAGAATAACACAAATACACATAAATTGACGTAAAATTATTACAAGAAAGAGAAAAAATAGAATAAGAGTAGTTGATAATAGTAATATATACACTATAAACACGCCAATTCTGAACAGACAGGCAACAGATAAATATACACAGACAATATAACCCAAACTTACACCCATCTGGGATATATTGGATATTTAGAAGAGTAGTACTCGTCCTTGATACGATACATCTACATGTCCCGGTGTTTTTGTTAGCTAAGCTGTTCTCCGGTGTGATTCAGGTAAGGAGTGTGAGGAGATCTACCGTCGCGGAGGAAGAGACTCCCAGATGTACCTGGTCCAGCCTGATGCCTTCTACCCCCCCTACAAGGTCTTCTGTGACCA
>NC_045738.1:30370377-30382619 GCF_008692095.1 Etheostoma spectabile | reverse complement strand
AATAGTCCACCAAGAACGGAGGTGAGAACATAGTGTTAATACCTAGGAGGATTAGTTTCTTTTAACCCTCATGTTGTCCTCATGTTGTCCCCATGTTGTCCTCATGTTGTCCTATATCAATGTTCTTTTTAATTCCCCAAAATAACATGATTGATTCCAACGCTCTTTGCCAAGTACAAATCTCTACTTTCATTAATGGGGTCTTTTTAAATTTTATAGCATGTAAACAAATGGAAGTGTTGTTGAAATAGTATTGAGTAAAAGTTGACATATTCCAGTCTGTGATTATCATCAAATCCATTCCTTAATTTTAGTCTCATAATTCCTAATTTCTGCTTTTCTAACTCAAACATTAGGTATAATTTCCTATAAATGAGGTTTATTGACCATAAATTTCCAAAATAACTTTAAAACTAAAGTTAATAAGTTAATTGATATAATAAGTAATTTAAAAAAATGTCAAAAGTGTTGAAAAAAGGGACAAAAACGTAAGAAAAAGTTAAAAACATCGATAAAAAGCATTAACAAAAGTGTTGATTGTCAATTTTGACGGGAAGACAACACGAGGGTTGAAGGAACTTCTTTTGTTTTCCCAGGATGGCTTCTCATCCAGAACAGGCTCGATGGCAGTGTCGATTTCGGACGACGCTGGGACGAATATCGACGCGGTTTCGGCAACATCGCCTTTGACGCTGGAAAGGGACACTGTGAGACTCCTGGTGAGACTTTAACCCTTGTAATGTCTTCACTTTTGGGACCCTCTTGTGTCCTCTCGTGTGTCTTACTTCAGAATCTATTAACAAATATTGTCTTTATCTCAACTTTGTCTCAATTTCAAACAGCTGAGATAACATCTATGTTTAGGGAATGCATCAGTCTCTACTAGCACACTATTAAACATGGAAGTGGGTTTCGTTTGCTGTCTAAGGTTATAATTCATGTTAAAAATCCACTATGGAAACAACATAAGTGTCATATCCAGAATAATGTTCTGAGTCAGGAATACATGTTTATCACAGGAAATAAGGAAAGGACGCTGATTTCAGGTAGAAAAAGTTGGTTTTTCTTCTGGTAAAAATGGGTCAATTTGACCCAAATACTATACAAGGGTTAATATGAGACAAGATCCTCTGTTAAAGGGAACTTACCTTTGATGGCTGGAAACCAGTGGGGAAAGTACATTTAGTTAAGTACTGTGAATGTACTTAACTTGAGTAATTCTATTTCATACTGTACTTTTACTACTCTATACTTCAAAATTATCAGTAAGATAATGTAAAAAAAAGAAAAAATTCCAATTTCAAAATTGGAAATTCTGCACGATTTGTTTACTTGCGTAAAAACTTTGAATGCAGAACTTTTACTTGTAACGGGGTATTTCTACACTGGGTATTGCTACTTTTACTTTTCTAAACATCTCAGTACTTCTTCGACCACCGAAGGAAACCATTGTGTAACCTAAGACGTCTCGCTCATCCTTAATATTGGTATTTACTTGTACATTCATACGTACCTTTCTTGGTCATGCAACAGGTGAGTACTGGCTGGGCAATGACCGCATTAGCCAGGTGACGAAGATGGGCCCCACTGAGGTCCTCATTGAGATGGAGGACTGGACAGGTGCCAAGGTGAGTCCTCAACATTTCTTAAATAGTACAGATGTCACATGCAAATGTTCCATCCAAACAGAGTCATTATAGGAACCGTATTGCAGAGCCGCTGTCGCTGGGTCTGGAGCATAGCGCCACCCGTGACAATTTGGATTGGTTTAAAGAAATGAAAACAACCCCCGACCGTTGTTTTTCTTCTCTCCAGGAGTGTATGTTGTTGTCATAGTATAAATATTTGGGAATAGTCATAGCATAGCATGTTGAAAAAAAGGTTACACTATAGCATGTTGAAAAAAAGTCATAAAAAAGTCATAGTATGATATCAAAAAAGATCATTGCATAGCATGTTGACAAAAGTCGTGGAATTGTGTGTCGAGCAAGTCATCGTATAACATGTAAAAAAAGTCGTAGTATAGTAGATCGAAAAAGTCGTAGTATAGCATGTGGAAAAAAGGCCACGAGATAACGTGTCAAAAAAGCATGTTTTAAGGAATCAGAAAAAAGTCATAGTACAGTAAATCATGTCAAAAGAATCATAGAAAAGTCATAGTATGTCGGAATTGTCTTTTTTTCGCTATATTATGACTTTTTCATGATTTTTTCGACATACTATACCAATTTTCGACTTTTTCATTGCTATACATGACTTTTTCGATTTTCTTTCGATTCTGTACATATAGATTTTTCATGATTTTCTTTCGATGTGCTATACTATGACTTTTTTTCGATGTACTATACTATGACTTTTTTTCGATGTACTATACTATGACTTTTTCATGATTTTTTTTCGATGTACTATACTATGACTTTTTTTCGATGTACTATACTATGACTTTTTCATGATTTTTTTTCGATGTACTATACTATGACTTTTTTTCGATGTGCTATACTATGACTTTTTTTCGATGTTCTATATTATTACTTTTTTGACTTTTTTTTGATGTACTATACTACGACTGTTTTTCGATGTACTGTACAATCACTTTTTTTGATGTACTATTCTATGACTTTTTTTGACGTCCTATACTATGTCTTTTATTTGATGTGCTATACTACAACTTTTCATGATTTTTTTTCGATGTACTATACTATGACTTTTTTTCGATGTACTATACTAGACTTTTTATGCAATTTTTGCGATGTGCTATACTATGATTTTTTTCGATGCTTATATACAACTTTTTCATGACTTTTTTCGAGTGCTATTACATGACTTTTTCATGATTTTTTCGATTTACTATACTAGACTTTTTCATTATTTTTTCGATTTACTATACTATGACTTTTTTTGGTATTTTCAACATACTATACCACGACTTTTTTTCGATGTGCAATACTATGACTCTTTTTCGATGTGCTGTACTATGACTTTTTCATTACTTTTTTTCGATTTGCTATACTATGACTTTTTTCGATTTGCTATACTATGACTTTTTCATGACTTTTTTTCGATGTGCTATACTATGACTTTTTTCATGATTTTTTTTGATGTACCTTACTACGACTGTTTTTCGATGTACTGTACAATCACTTTTTTTGATGTACTATTCTATGACTTTTTTTGACGTCCTATACTATGTCTTTTATTGATGTGTATACTACGACTTTTTCATGATTTTTTTTCGATGTACATCTACTATGACTTTTTTTCGATGTGCTATACTATGACTTTTTATGACTTTTGCAGGTGCATACTATGACTTTTTTCGATGTACTATTACTATGACTTTTTTCGAGTGCTACTATGTTTTTCGATGTTCTATATTATTACTTTTTTGACTTTTTTTTGTACTGTACTACACCACAGACTTTTTTTGATGTACTATACTACGATGTTTTTCGAGTGTACAATCACTTTTTTTGATGTACTATCTATGACGTTTTTTGACGCCTATACTATGTCTTTTATTTGATGTGCTATACTACGACTTTTTCATGATTTTTTTTCGATGTTATATCTATGATTTTTGCGATGTACTATACTATGACTTTTCATGACTTTTTGCGATGTGCTATACTATGATTTTTTTTCGATGTGCTATATACAACTTTTTCATGACTTTTTTCGATGTGTATACTATGACTTTTTCATGACTTTTTTTTCGATTACATATATGACTTTTCATTATTTTTTTTCGATTTACTATACTATGACTTTTTTGATATTTTCAAACCTACTATACCACGACTTTTTTCGATGTGCATACTATGACTCTTTCATGACTTTTTTTCGATGTGCAATACTATGACTCTTTCATGACTTTTTTTCGATGTGGCATACTGACTCTTTTTCGATGTACTACACATTATTTTTTTCGATGTGCTGTACTATGACTTTTTCTTACTTTTTTCGATTGCTATACAGACTTTTTCGATTTGCTATACTATGACTTTTCATGACTTTTTTCGATTGCTATACTATGACTTTTTTCAATGTGCTATACTCATGTCTTTTCATTTTTTTCGACATACTATACACAACTTTTTCATGACTTTTTTGTGATTGCTATACTATGACTTTTTTCGATTTGCTATACTATGACTTTTTTCATGATTTTTTCGATGTGCTATACTATGACTTTTTCAATGGCTATACTATGTCTTTTTCATGATTTTTCGACATATATAACACAAACTTTTTCATGCTTTTTTTCGATACTATACTATGATTTTTTTGATATTTTCCAACATTACTATACACGACTTTTTTTCGATGTGCAATACTATGACTCTTTCATGACTTTTTTTCGATGTGCAATACTATGACTCTTTCATGACTTTTTTCGATGTGCTTATACTATGATCTTTTCGATGTACTACACTATGTCTTTTTTTCGATGGCTATACAATGACTTTTTCATTACTTTTTTTCGATGTGCTATACTATGACTTTTTTTGATGTGCTATACTATGACTTTTTTGTGACTTTTTTCGATGTGCTATACTATGACTTTTTCATGATTTTTTCAACATACTATACCACGACTTTTTTTCGATGTGCTATACTATGACTTTTTTTCGATGTGCTATACTATGACTTTTTCATGACTTTTTTTCGATTTACTATACTAATAATACAAATAATAATAATACATTTTATTTAACAGCGCCTTTCTAACACTCAAGGACGCTTTACTATGACTTTATGACTTTTTTCGATTTACTAACTATGACTTTTTTCGATGTGCTATACCACGACTTTTTTTCGATGTGCTATACTATGACTTTTTCATGACTTTTTTTCGATTTACTATACTATGACTTTTTTATGATTTTTTTCGATGTGCTATACTGTCTTTTTCATGATTTTATAACACAAGTTTTTCATGACTTTTTTTCGATTTACTATACTATGACTTTTTTTGATATTTTCAACATACTATACCACGACTTTTTTTCGATGTGCAATACTATGACTCTTTCATGACTTTTTTTGATGTGCTATACTATGACTCTTTTTCGATGTACTACACTGTCTTTTTTTGATGTGCTATACTATGACTCTTTTTCGATGTACTACACTATGTCTTTTTTTGATGTGCTATACTATGACTTTTTCATGATTTTTTTTGATGTACTATACTATGACTTTTTTGTGACTTTTTCGATGTGCTATACTATGACTTTTTCATGATTTTTTCAACATACTATACCACGACTTTTTTCGTGTGCTTCCTATGACTTTTTCATGACTTTTTTCTATTTACTATACTATGACTTTTTTGTGACTTTTTTCGATTTACTATACTATGACTTTTTTCGAGTGTCTATGCTATGTTTTTTCATGATTTTTACGACATACTATAACACAACTTTTTGTGTACTTTTTTCGATGTGCTATACTATCTTTTTCATTACTTTTTTTCAATTACTACATACTATGACTTTTTCATGACTTTTTTGAGTGTGCTATAGGACTCTTTTTGATGTACGTCTACTATGACTTTTCTGACTTTTTTCGATTGCTATACTATGATTCTTTCGATGTGCTATACTATGTCTTTTTTCATTACTTTTTTTCGATTTACTATACTATGACTTTTTCATGACTTTTTTCGATGTGCTATAACTATGACTTCTTTCGATGTATATTCTATACTTTTTTTGATGTACTATACTACGACTGTTTTTCGATGTACTATACAATCACTTTTTTTGATGTACTATTCTATAACTTTTTCGATGTGCTATATTATGCTTTTGATTACTAGACAAGACTTTTTTTCGATGTGCTATACCATGACTTTTATTCGATGTGCTATACTATGACTTTTTTCGATGTGCTAGACTATGACTTTTTTCGATGTGCTAGACTATGACTTTTTTTCGATGTGCTATACTATGACTTTTTTCGATGTCCGATACTATGCTTTTGTTTCGATGTGTATACTATTGACTTTTTCGATGTGCTAGACTATGACTTTTTTTCGATGTGCTATACTATGACTTTTTTCGATGGGTTATTCTACGACTTTTTCATGACTTTTTTCGATGTGCTATACTATGACTTTTTCATTACTTTTTTTCGATTTACTATACTATGACTTTTTTATGATTTTTTTCGATGTGCTATACTATGTCTTTTTCATGATTTTTTCGACATACTATAACACAACTTTTTCATGACTTTTTTTCGATTTACTATACTATGACTTTTTTTGATATGTTTCAACATACTATACACCCACTTTTTTTTGATGTACTACACTATGCTTTTTTTCGATTTACTATACTATGACTTTTTGATATTTCAACATACTATACACGATCTTTTTTTTGAGTACTACACTATGTCTTTTTTTCGATGTGGGCTGACTATGACTTTCTTCATTACTTTTTTTTCGATTTGCTATACTATGACTTTTTCGATGTGCTTATACTATGACTTTTTTTCGATTTACTTATACTATGACGTTTTTTTGATATTTTCACATTCTAACCAGACTTTTTTTTCGATGTGCAATACTATGACTCTTTTTCGAGTACTACACTATGTCTTTTTTTTTTCGATGTGCTATACTATGACTTTTCATTATTTTTTCGATGTACTATACTATGACTTTTTGTGACTTTTTTCGATGTGCTATACTATGACTTTTCATGATTTTGTCAACATACTATACCACGACTTTTTTCGATGTGCTATACTATACTTTTTCATGATTTTTTTTGATTTACTATTCTAGACTTTTTCATGACTTTTTTTCGATTTGCTATTACTAGACTTTTTTGTGACTTTTTTCGATGTGCTATACCACGAATTTTTTTTCGATGTGCTATACTATGACTTGTTTCATGACTTTTTTTCGATTTACTATACTATGACTTTTTATGATTTTTTCGATGTGCTATGACTATGACTTTTTCGACTTTTTTTTTTACATACTAGATTTATGACTTTTTGCGATTACTTATACTATGGACTTTTTGGATTTTTCGATTGCTAACAGACTTTTTTTCGATGTGCTATACTATGACTTTTCATGACTTTTTTTCGATACTATTACTATGACTTTTCTAGATTTTTTTCGATGTGCTACTATGACTTTTCATGATATTTTTTTTTGATTACTATACTATGACTTTTTCATGACTTTTTTCGATGTGCATATACACTGACTTTTTTTCTGTCTATACTATGATGTTTTCACTGTTATACTATGACTTTATGCATGATTTTTTCGACATACGATACAAACTTTTCATGATTTTTTCGATTTACTATACTATGACTTTTTTGATTTTCAACTATATACCACGACTTTTTGTCGATGTGCAACTATGATTTTCATGACTCTTTTTTCGATGAATACTATGTCTTTTTTCCGATGTGCTTACATGACTTTTCATACTTTTTTCGATGGCTATACTAGACTTTTCATGATTTTTTTCGAGTGACTATACTATGACTTTTTTGTGACTTTTTTTCGATGTACTATACTATGACTTTTTTGGACTTTTTAACATACTATACCTAGACTTTTCGATGTGCTATACTGTCTTTTTCATACTTTTTTTCAATTTACTAGATATGACTTTTTCATGACTTTTTGGATGGTACTATACTAGACTTTTTTCAGACTTTTTCGATGTGTACTAACTATGACTTCTTTCGATGTATATCTATTACTTTTTTCAACGTACATACTCGACTTGTTTTTCGAGAGTACTATACTAATCAATTTTTTGACGTACTGATTCTATAACTTTTTTCGACGTTCCTATACTATGTGTTTATTTGAGGTGCTATACTACGACTTTTTCATGATTTTTTCTGATGTACTATGACAATTTTTTTCGCGGGGCTATTATTATGACTTTTTTTCGATTACTAGACCATGACCGTTTTTTTTGATGTGTTACATGTATTTATGTGAGTGCTATACGTGACTTTTTTCGATGTGCTATACTATGTCTTTTCATGACTTTTCAACATACTGTACCACGACTTTTCATGACTTTTTTTCGATTTACGATATACTAGACTTTATGATTTTTTTCGATGTGCTATACTGTCTTTTTCATGATTTTTTCGACATATATAACACAACTTTTTCAGGACTTTTTTCGATTTACTATACATGACTTTTTTGATATTTTCAAAATACTATACCACGACTTTTTTTCGATGTGCATACTATGACTCTTTCATGCTTTTCGATGTGCTATACTATGACTTTTTTCGATGTATACCACTATGTCTTTTTTCGATGTGCTATACTATGACTTTTTCATGACTTTTTTCGATTTACTATACTATGACTTTTATGACTTTTTTCGAGTGTGCTTATACTATGACTTTTTCGATGCTATACTATGTCTTTCATTACTTTTTTTCGATTACTATACTATGACTTTGCATGACTTTTTTCGATGTGCTATACTATGACTTTTTTTCGATGTACTATTCTAGTTACTTTTTGCGATGTACTATACGACTTGTTTTCGATGGACTATACATAACTTTTTTTGAGGTACTATTCTATAACTTTTTGTTTCGACGTCCTATACTATGTGTTTATTTGATGTGCTATACTACGACTTTTTCCTGATTTTTTTTCGCGTGCTATATTATGACTTTTTTTCGAATTTACTAGAGTATGACTTTTTTTGATGTGCATACATGGACTTTTTCGATGTGCTATACTATGTCTTTTTCATGGACTTTTTCAACATACTAGTACACGACTTTTCATGATTTTTTTCGATTTACTATACTATGATTTTTCAATGTGCTATATTATGACTTTTTCATGATGTTTTTTGATGTGTATATATGACTTTTTCATGATTATTCGACATACTATACCGCAACTATTTCATGTGCTATACTATGACTTTTTCATGATTTTTTCGACATACTTATAACACAACTTTTTCATGACTTTTCCGATTTGCTATACTAGACTTTTTCTCGATGTGCTATACTATGACTTTTTTATGATTTTTTTGTCACATATTGGGAAAAATCATAAAAGTGTCATAGTAGAATTTGTCGAAAAACATGTCAATATAGTAAGTCATGACAAAGTGAAGTAATTATTGCAAACACCCAGCAATACATAGATGCTTTGATACGCTCCAATACAGGGATGAAATAAAAACAATTTAAATTGTGGGAGACTTAAAAGTACAGATATTCAGAGACTGTTTCATTTCTTATTCATACATTTAAAATGAAAAAGACAGATAATTCCTAAAACCCGTCCAGGTGCTTGGTAGGAGAATACTCCAAGCAGCAGTAACACGAAAATAAATATATTACGTCAATGCAATATACACAATTGCGGATCTATCATAATTTTACAAACGCATAACATAGCATTCATTAGACAAAAACCAAGGAGTTCAGAAGTTATCCCGAGCCTGGTGGTGGGGACTGCAGAACAGTTTGTAACTGGGGTAACTGGGGTAAGATGATCTGTCGCCAACTGGGTTGGCGGTCCTGCCACTCCTGTGATTCGAGTGAGCGGTTTTTACAGTCTACATTTGAGGGAGGTTCATTCATTCATATATTATTATACAGGAAAGTTCGAAAAAAGTATTGATTACATTACAATATAAAAACGAGCCTGACTCAGTTTAAAAACTGGTTTTCAGAGCAGGTTCCTGTTCTGCGAAACATTAAACAGGCTACAGCACGTCAGGACAGACGTTATTACAAGACATCGATAGAAAATAAATTTCGACAACTGAAAACACACAATACAGTTACATAAGGACAAAGACATTTATACTAGACATCAGCTGGGCTAGACAGATACGGACAATGCAAAGAAGGCTTGGACAATACATAAATATATAATTAAGCGTGCAAGTGTAACTGCCGCCAGTCAGGATATGGTCATGTTTGCAGCTGTAGAACTTGAAGTTACTGTGCAGAGTTACTGTCACATGGGGTTGCACATCAGGAAGCTGGTCCATGTTGTCCAACATCTCTGGGCTGGATGACAAGATTTGAGGAAAAGTATATAATTCTGAGAAATAGCTTATGAACAACCAGTATTCATAAAAAGTAATCAATGTCAATGGAAAAATCCATTGTGTTGTGTGTAAAAACGTCATGAATAGTATGTCGAAAAAATCATAAAAAAAGTCACAGTATAGCATGTAGAAGCAATTTTAAACTTATATGTAGAAAAAGAGTCATTACGAAGTATGGTATGTCGAAAAACATCATGAAAAGTCCTCATATAGCATGTAGAAAAGAGTCATTACAAAGTATACTACGTCGAAAATTTTGTAGTAAAGTTGTACGTAGTCTTCAAAAAGTGCATGTATAGTATGTAAAAAAAAAACAAACTAAAAAACCACAGTATAGCATGTCAAAATCTTTATGTATTAGCATTTGAAACAGGTCATAAAAAAGTATAGAGTCCCGAAAAAATAATAAAAAAGTCATACATAGTATGTTGTAAAAATGTCATAAAATGTCATAGATAGCATGTCAAAAGGTTTTTTTAAAAGTCCGTATTTTTATATAATGATTCGGAAAATGTCTTAACATTCAAAGGGTTGTTGATAAAGTCATAAAAAGGTCATGGTATGTTTAAAAAAAACAAGTCATAGCACATCAAAAAATGAAATGAAACGTAGATGTGTTCCTGTCGTTTAGGTCCACGCCCGAGACCGGCAGTTCACCGTCCAATCAGAGACGTCCACTACGTGCGGCGGTCGACGGTTACTCCGGTAACGCGGCAACGGTTTCCTGGAGGGCTCCACCGAGCTGTTCGGCGTGAACCGCACGATGACCACCACAACGGCATGATGTTCAGCACCTACGACAGGGAAACGACAACTGGTGAGCGTCCCGGGTTACAGTAACGCGGGTTCAATAATCCAAAACAAACCCTGAAATCACGCACACGCTCGTACACTGTCTTGGTGGCGTGTGTAGGTGAGCTTAATGCACTACTAAGCAACGTTAACAATAGCATGCTCTTGAAAAACAGAATAAAAAATCATAGTTTAGCATGTTTTTAAAAGGTTCATAGTATACCAAGTCAAAACAAATCATAAAAAAGTCATAGCTTGTTGAATAAAGTATAATATGGCATTCGGGAAAAATACAGGTATGTTGCACACAGTTTGGAGAAAAAGTCGTAAAAAAGGATAGCCGCTTGCCACGAACATGCTAACACTAGTCGGTCACAATAGCTCAAAGCCAACAGGACAATAATTAACACAGCATGTCAACATTTATAGCATAGCATCTGAAATTTGTATAAAAAAACATAGTGTTGTTGTTGGATGAAGTCATAGTAGACATTTAAAAATAAATCGGAAAAAGTCACGTCGAAGAAGTCGGGGTGAAAAAATCAAAGGGTACTGCTGGAGGAAAAAGTAAAATGATAACATGCAAACACGAGTCAGTCCAATGCTAACAGGACAATAATAACATGGCATGTCAAAATATTTTTAGCATAGCATTTGAAACTAGTCATAAAAAGTCATAGTATTGCTTGTTGGATGAAGTAAAAATTTCAGAAAAAATAAGCATTTTAAAATAAATGGAAAAAGTCTAAAGGATAGCATGTTGCCACGAACATGCTAACAGTCAGTCACAATAGCTCAAAGCTAACAAGACAACACTACAAAACATCCTGGTTCCTCCAGCAGAGAGTGAGATTAAACCTCCATTTTGGGAGTTCCTTGTCCAGACGAATCATGTTGACAAGTAAAAGTCTGTGTGGGTTTTTCCTTTGTTCTTAACCAAGGTCCAATTTGACCCGTGTTTTATTTTTTTAATACAGGAACTTGGCTTTCTTTCTAACCAAACTGCCTAAAAATAAACTCCATGCCATGCAAATGTTCTCAATAAAAGAAAGATACTTTCACCAAAATTTGTGTTCATGAATTTTCTGGCATTTTAAAAAAAAGTGACCAAAAGCTCAGAAAAATGACAAACAAACGAGACCTTGTTTGTTGTATAATGTAAAATATGATGTGTAATGTAATGTCATGAAAATTTTTGTACTATACTATGACTTTTTCACGATTTTTTTTCGATGTACTATACTATGACTTTTTCTCGATGTGCTACACAATGACTTTTTCTCGACATAGTATAAGACGACTTTTTCACGATTTTTTTTCAATGTACTATACTATGACTTTTTTATGACTTTTTTT
>NC_045738.1:30370169-30370276 GCF_008692095.1 Etheostoma spectabile | reverse complement strand
GATGTGCTATACTATGACTTTTTCATGACTTTTTTATGACTTTTTTTGATGTGCTACACAATGACTTTTTCATGACTTTTTTTCGACATAGTATAACACAACTTTTT
>NC_045738.1:30370043-30370159 GCF_008692095.1 Etheostoma spectabile | reverse complement strand
TTTTTTTCAATGTACTATACTATGACTTTTACATGATTTTTTTTCGACATAGTATAACATGACTTTTTTATGACTTTTTTTCGATGTACTATACTATGACTTTTTTGTGATTTACT
>NC_045738.1:30355427-30370018 GCF_008692095.1 Etheostoma spectabile | reverse complement strand
AGACCACCTAAGATAGAATAGATAGATAGATCGTAGATAGATATGTGGGTGGACTGGTAGATATGGGGTTGATGGATAGATAGATAGATAGATAGATAGATAGATAGATAGATAGATAGATAGATATGTGGGGGCTGGCATAGTATGTGGGTGGAGGCGATAGTCGATACAGTAGATACATAGATAGAGAGAAGATAGATAGATATGTGGGGGGATGGATATAGATAGATAGATAGACAACTCATATAGAAAACACCAGGACTGCTTCTTTGCTTCCATGTTGTCACAGAGCATCAATGAACTCAAGCCCCAGGTGGAGGACTGTCCGATCCTCCAACACCGTCCAACCTACGGCACAGCATTTCCAACTCTCTGAGGGAGCGGCAGAGACTCGTCACCGGTGAGATAAGTGAGACCACGTTACCTGGTGGGTGTTTACATCAAAACCCCAAAACAAACACAACAGCACACACATTGGCCGTAATATGATTGCAGTGTTTGGTTTTTCCTTTCATTGAAGCTTTGATGCATACCTGTTACCTTGCTGATCCATCTTTTAATCCCATCAGACAACAGCCGGGTGTCGTCGTTGAACACCGATCTAGTGGAGGAACAACATGCCTACATTAAGGAGACGGTGGACACGGTCTTCCCTCCAACATCAGGGTGCTACAGGTAAATACAGGTGAATCCTTATACACAGCCAAGGGAAACCTTGCATCTTCAAATGTTCTTTTCAGTTACTAGCAATGATATATAACCCTTGGATGGTATTAGGTCAATTGACCCATTTCATTTTTACAAGAGAAAATGAACAAGTTACATTTTCTACTGAAAGCACGGCCTTTCCTATTTCCTGTGATAAACATGTATTCCTGACTCAATTCAGAATTATCCGGATATGACCAATTATGTGTTTTCTAGTGGATTTTAACAGAATTAAACCTTTATGATAAAAAACCCACTTCCAGTTAATAGTTGCTAGTAGAGACTGATGCATTCCCTAAACATAGATGTTATCTCACTGTGGAAATGGAGATAAAGATATTTGTTAAGGTTATGAAGTAAAACTTTATTGCAGAAGGTTGTAAAACCCCAATAACGTCCGGGTCAGTTTGACCGAGGGACACAGAGGGTCCCGAAGGTGGAAGACAACACAAGGGTTAAGCTTAGTGCTACATCTTTGAATTAAGAACGTCAGTACATATAAGCTGTGCTAAATGAATGCTACAAAGCTAATTAAGACTCTCAGCTCCCACACAACTCTCTTTGGACTTCTCAGTATGTTCAGAAGATTGTGGCGTCCGGTGATCTTGAGTGAAGATAACCTCTTCTGAAGGGTCCCATCATGTTTTCTAATCTCCTGTCCTCCTTGACTACTAGCAACTGTGGGATAAGAGTGTGGAGGGGGGGTGGGCGTGTATCATGTGGTACGCGCCAACATTGTTGTTGTCATTACTTGAAACAAGAAATACACACTATAGCGTAATAAGGAAAAAAGAAAAAAAAAAGACATGTCCAAAATATGCATACACTATGCAACAAAAACAAATGGACAGATCTAGGGTACCCCACCTAATACCCCTAGTACCCTAATGTAAGGCCGACTGTGCTGTGTGGTTGAAGGGGGTCCCTCGAACAAGATCAGGTGAAGATCACAGAAGCTGGAGAAGGCATCCAGGGTCAGAGGGAAGAGTGCAAGGACCGTGCAGGACAGCAAGTGTCCCATACCGGTGGTGTCTGGTGAGTGTTGAGGAAAAACCAAAAAAGTACAGACTCACTTACTTATTATTGAACCTTGGGTTAGGAGTGTGGCTCAGAAATGTGATAGATTAGGAGATAACTTGTGACGTTTTGATTTGTGGTGGTGCTAAGAAAAAGACATGGGGTCACATCTCGTGGGGTCATGAATATCTAATCAAATTTCATGGAAGTCTTTTGGGTAGTTATCTTGTTTGGGCAACAACCTGTTTTCGAAAATGATCTGAATATGGCTAAGCTAATGGCTACAGATGGATAGAGCACATGTTTTGGGAACACAGAATACACATATATCGCTTTTTCCAACACTTTCAAGCACTTTCCGTTGTTGTGGGTGCGTTTTTTGTAAAAATTCCAAAGTCATTTGAAATATAATGGTGAACATTTTCAGCGCTTATTCTGAAGGCCATTTTTGTAATAAAAAAATGAAAAGGGTCAATTGACCAAGGACAACATGAGGGTTTAAACGATTTTGTTGCCTTGAACGGAAAATAAGATAATTAAAGACTTAATTAATCCCACACTGGGGAACCCCTGTTACGGTTAGGTCAATGAAAATACACCAAACATCAGAATAACACAAATACACATTAATTGACGTAAAATTATTACAAGAAAGAGAAAAAATAGAATAAGAGTAGTTGATAATAGTAATATAACATATAAACACGCCAATCTGAAACAGACAGGCAACAGATAAATATACACAGACAATATAACCCAAAACTTACACCATCTGGGATATATTGGATATTTAGAAGAAGTAGTACTTCGTCTGATACGATATCATCACTGTCCCGGTGTTTTGTGTAGCGTAAGCTGTTCTCCGGTGTGATTCAGGTAAGGAGTGTGAGGAGATCTACCGTCGCGGAGGAAGAGACTCCCAGATGTATAGGTCCAGCCTGATGCCTTTCACCCCCCTACAAGGTCTTCTGTGATAGTCCACCAAGAACGGATGGTGAGAACATAGGGTTAATACTAGGGGATTAGTTTCTGTTTAACCCTCAGTTGTCCTCATGTTGGCCCCATGTTGGCCTCATGTTGTCCTATATCATGTTCTTTTAATTCCCCAAAATAAAATGATTGATTCCAACGCTCTTTGCCAAGAGACAATCTCTACTTCATTAATTGGGGTGTTTTTAAATTTTATAGCAGTGTAAACAAATGGAAGTGTGTGTGAAATAGGTATTGAGTAAAAGGTTGACATATTCCAGTCTGGATTATCATCAAATCCATTCCTTTAATTTAGTCTCAATAATTCCTAATTTCTGCTTTTCTGAACTCAAACATTAGTGTATCAAATTTCTATAAATGAGGTTTATGAGCCATACAATTTCCAAAAAACTTTAAAACTAAGTTAAATAGTAAGCTTGAATAATAAGTAATTTAAAAAAATGTCAAAGTGTTGAAAAAAGGGACAAAACGTAAGAAAAGTAAAACATCGATAAAAAGCATAACAAAAGTGTTGATTGTCAATTTGACGGGAAGACAAACACGAGGGTTGAAGGAACTTCTTTGTTTTCCCAGGATGGCTTCTCATCCAGAACAGTGTCGATGGCAGTGTCGATTTCGACGACGCCGGGACGAATATCGACGCGGTTTCGGAACATCGCTCTTGACGCTGAAAGGGACACTGTGAGACTCCTGTGAGACTTTAACCTTGTAAAGTCCACTTTTGGGACCCTCTTGTGTCCTTCGTTGTGTCTGTACTCAGAATCTATTAACAAATATTGTCTTTATCTGCAACTTTGTCTCAATTTTCAAACAGCTGAGATAACATCTATGTTTATGGGAATGCAACAGTCTCTACTAGCACACTATTAAACATGGAAGTGGGTTTCGTTTGCTGTCCTAAGGTTATAATTCATGTTAAAAATCCATATGGAAATCAACATAAGTGTCATTCCAGAATAATGTTTGAGTCAGGAATACATGATACACAGGAAATTAAGGAAAGGACGTGATTTCAGGTAGAAAAAGTTGGTTTTCTTTGGTAAAAAATGGTCAATTTGACCCAAAACTATACAAGGGTTAATATGAGGACAAGATCCTCTGTTAAAGGGAACTTACCTTTGATGGCTGGAAACCAGGTGGGAAAGTACATTGAGTTAAGTACGTGAATGACTTAACTTGAGTAATTCTAGTTCATACGTACTTTTACCTACTCATACCAAAATATCAGTAAGATAATGTAAAAAAAAGAAAAATTCCAATTTCAAAATGGAAATTCTGCACGATTTGTTTACTTGCGTAAAAACTTGAAGCAGAACTTTACTTGTAAGTGGTATTTCTACATGGTATTGCTACTTTTACTTTTTAAACATCTCAGTATCTTCGACCACCGAAGGAACCAGTGTGTAACCTAGACGTCTCGCTACATCTTAATATTGGTATTACTTGACATTCATACGTACCTTTCTTGGTATGCAACAGGTGAGTACTGGCTGGCAATGACGCGCATTAGCCAGGTGACGAAGATGGGCCCCACTGAGGTCCCTATTGAGATGGAGGACTGGACAGGTGCCAAGGGAGTCCTCAACATTTCTTAAATAGTACAGATGTCACATGCAATGTTCCATGCAAACAGAGTCATTATAGGAAGCGGTATGCAGAGCGCTGTCGCTGGGTCTGGAGCATAGCGCCACCGTGACAATTGGATTGGTTTAAAGAAATGAAACAACCCGACCGTTGTTTTTCTCTCTCCAGGAGTGTATGTTGTTGTCATAGTATAAATATTTGGGAATAGTCATAGCATAGCATGTTGAAAAAAAGGTTACACTATAGCATGTTGAAAAAAAGTCATAAAAAGTCATAGTATGATATTCAAAAAAGATCATTGCATAGCATGTTGACAAAAGTCGTGGAAAGTGTGTGTCGAGCAAGTCATCGTATAACATGTAAAAAAGTCGTAGTGATAGTAGATACGAAAAATCGTAGTATAGCATGTGGAAAAAAAGGCAGAGAGAAAGGTGTCAAAAAAGCAGTTTTAAGGAATCAGAAAAAAGTCATAGTACGTAAATCAGTCAAAGAATCATAGAAAAGTCATAGTGTCGAATTGTTTTTTTCGCTATATAGGACTTTTCATGATTTTTCGACAGACTATACCAAATTTTCGACTTTTCAATCTGCTATACATGACTTTTTCGATTTTCTTTCGATTCTGTACATACTAGATTTTTCATGACTTTTTCTTGCGATGTGCTATACTATGACTTTTTTTCGATGTACTATACTATGATTATTTTTTTCGATGACATACTATGACTTTTTTCATGACTTACTTTTTGCGATGTACCTATACTGATGAACTTTTTTTCGATGTACTATACTATGACTTTTTCATGATTTTTTTTCGATGTACATATACTATGACTTTTTTTCGAGTGTGCTATACTATGACTTTTTTCGAGTCTCTATATTATTACTTTTTTGACTTTTTTTTGATGTACTATACTACGACTGTTTTTCGATGTACTGTACAATCACTTTTTTGTGTACTATTCTATGACTTTTTTTTGACGTCCTATACTATGTCTTTATTTGATGTGCTATACTACACTTTATCATGATTTTTTTCGATGTCATACTTGACTTTTTTCGATGTACTATACGATTTTTATGAATTTTTGCGATGGTATACTATGATTTTTTCGATGCTTATATACAACTTTTTCATGACTTTTTTCGAGTGCTATTACATGACTTTTTCATGATTTTTTCGATTTACTATACTAGACTTTTTCATTATTTTTTCGATTTACTATACTATGACTTTTTTGGTATTTTCAACATACTATACACGACTTTTTCGATGGTGCATACTATGACTCTTTTTCGATGTGCTGTACTATGACTTTTCATTACTTTTTTCGATTTGCATTACTAGGCTTTTTTCGATTTGCTATACTATGACTTTTTCATGACTTTTTTCGATGTGCGCTACTATGACTTTTTCATGATTTTTTGATGTACCTACTAGACTGTTTTTCGATGTACTGTACAATCACTTTTTGATGTACTATCTATGACTTTTTTTTGACGGCCTATACTATGTCTTTATTGATGTGATATACTACGACTTTTTCATGATTTTTTTTCGATGTACATCTACTATGACTTTTTTTCGATGTGCTATACTATGACTTTTTATGACTTTTTGCAAGGTGATACTATGACTTTTTTCGATGTACTATACTATGACTTTTTTTCGAGTGCTTACTATGATTTTTCGATGTTCTATATTATTACTTTTTTGACTTTTTTTATGTACTGTACTCACACAGGACTTTTTTTGATGTACTATACTACGATGTTTTTCGAGTAAGTACAATCTACTTTTTTGATGTCTATCTATGACTTTTTTGACGGCCTATACTATGTCTTTTATTGATGTGCTATACTACGACTTTTCATGATTTTTTTTTTCGATGTATATATCTTGATTTTTGCGATGTACTATACTATGACTTTTCATGACTTTTTGCGATGTGCTATAACTATGATTTTTTTCGATGTGCTATACTACAACTTTCATGGACTTTTTTCGATGTGCTATACTATGACTTTTTCATGACTTTTTTTCGATTTACGATAATGACTTTTCATTACTTTTTTTCGATTTACTATATATGACTTTTTTGATATTTTCAAACTACTATACCACGACTTTTTCGATGTGCAATACTATGACTCTTTCATGACTTTTTTTCGATGTGGCAATACTATGATCTTTCATGACTTTTTTTCGATGTGGCATACTTGACTCTTTTTCGATGTACTACACTATGTATTTTTTTCGATGTGTGTACTATGACTTTTTCTTACTTTTTCGATTGCTATACAGACTTTTTCGATTGCTATACTATGACTTTTCATGACTTTTTTCGAGTTGCTATACTATGACTTTTTTCAATGTGCTATACTCATGTCTTTGTCATTTTTTTCGACATACTATAACACAACTTTTTCATGACTTTTTTTCGATTTGCTATACTATGACTTTTTTCGATTTGCTATACTATGACTTTTTTCATGATTTTTTTCGATGTGCTATACTATGACTTTTTTCAATGTGCTATACTATGTCTTTTTCATGATTTTTTCGACATACTATAACACAACTTTTTCATGACTTTTTTTCGATTTACTATACTATGACTTTTTTTGATATTTTCCAACATTACTATACCACGACTTTTTTCGATGTGCAATACTATGACTCTTTCATGACTTTTTCGATGTGCAATACTATGACTCTTTCTGACTTTTTTCGATGTGCTTATACTATGTTTTTCGATGTACTACACTATGTCTTTTTTTCGATGGCTATACAATGACTTTTTCTACTTTTTTTCGATGTGCTATAATATGACTTTTTTGATGTGCTATAATATGACTTTTTGTGACTTTTTTCGATGTGCTATACTATGACTTTTTCATGATTTTTCAACAACTATACCACGACTTTTTTCGATGTGCTTATACTATGACTTTTTTCGATGTGCTTATACTATGACTTTTCATGACCTTTTTTCGATTTACTATACAATAATACAAATAATAATAATACATTTTATTTAACAGCGCCTTTCTAACACCAAGGACGCTTACTATGACTTTATGACTTTTTCGATTACACTAGACTTTTTTCGATGTGCATACCACGACGTTTTTCGATGTGCTAACTATGACTTTTTCATGACTTTTTTTCGATTTACTATACTATGACTTTTTTATGATTTTTTTCGATGTGACTATACTGTCTTTTCATGATTGTATAACACAAGTTTTTCATGACTTTTTTTCGATTTAACTATACTATGACTTTTTTTGATTTTCAACATACTATACCACGACTTTTTTTCGATGTGCAATACTATGACTCTTTCATGACTTTTTTGATGTGCTATACTATGACTCTTTCGATGTACTACACTGTTTTTTTGAATGTGCTATACTATGACTCTTTTCGATGTACTACACTATGCTTTGTTTTGATGTGCTATACTATGACTTTTCATGATTTTTTTTTGATGTACTAACTATGACTTTTTTGTGACTTTTTCGATGTGCTACTATGACTTTTTCATGATTTTTTCAACATACTATACCACGACTTTTTTCGATGTGCTTCGATGACTTTTTCATGACTTTTTCTATTTATTTACTATGACTTTTTTGGTGACTTTTTTCGATTACTATACTATGACTTTTTCGATGTGCTATCTATGTTTTTTCATGATTTTTACGACATACTATAACACAACTTTTTTGTGACTTTTTCGATGTGCTATACTATCTTTTCATTACTTTTTTCAATTACTAATACTATGACTTTTTCATGACTTTTTTGATGTGTGCATAATAGACTCTTTTTGATGTACTTACTATGACTTTTCATGACTTTTTTCGATTGCTATACTATGACTTCTTTCGATGTGCTATACTATGTCTTTTTCATACTTTTTTCGATTTACTATACTATGACTTTTTCATGACTTTTTCGATGTGCTATAATATGACTTCTTTCGATGTAATATCTATACTTTTTTTGATGTACTATACTACGACTGGTTTTCGATGTACTATACAATCACTTTTTTTGATGTACTTTCTATAACTTTTTTCGATGTGCTATATTATGTGCTTTTCGATTACTAGACAATGACTTTTTTCGATGTGCTATACCATGACTTTTATCGATGTGCTATACTATGACTTTTTTCGATGGCTAGACTATGACTTTTCGATGTGCTAGACTAGACTTTTTTTCGATGTGCTTACTATGACTTTTTCGATGTGCCGATACTATGCTTTTGTCGATGTGGTATACTATTGACTTTTTCGATGTGCTAGACTATGACTTTTTTCGTGTGTGCTCTATACTATGACTTTTTTCGAGTTGGTATTCTACGACTTTTCATGACTTTTTTCGATTGCTATACTATGACTTTTCATTACTTTTTTCGATTTACTATACTATGACTTTTTTAGATGTTTTTTCGATGTGCTATACTATGTCTTTTCATGATTTTTCGACATACTATAACACAACTTTTTCATGACTTTTTTCGATTTACTATACTATGATTTTTTTTGATATTTTCAACATACTATACCACACTTTTTTTGATGACTACACTATGTCTTTTTTTCGATACTATACTATGATTTTTTGATATTTTCAACATACTATACACGATTTTTTTTGATGTACTACACTATGTCTTTTTTTCGATGGTGGGTACTATGACTTTCTATTACTTTTTTTTCGATTTGCTATACTATGACTTTTTCGATGTGCTATACTATGACTTTTTTTCGATTTACTATACTATGACTTTTTTTGATATTTTCAACATTCTATACCACGACTTTTTTTCGATGTGCAATACTATGACTCTTTTCGAGTACTACACTATGTCTTTTTTTTCGATGTGCTATACTATGACTTTTCATTATTTTTCGATGTACTATACTATGACTTTTTGTGACTTTTTTCGATGTGCTATACTATGACTTTTCATGATTTTTCAACATACTATACCACGACTTTTTTCGATGTGCTATACTATGACTTTTTATGATTTTTTTGATTACTATCTAGACTTTTTCATGACTTTTTTTCGATTTCTATACTAGACTTTTTTGTGACTTTTTTCGATGTGCTATACCACGAGACTTTTTTTTTCGATGTGCTATACTATGACTTGTTTCATGACTTTTTTTCGATTTACTATACTATGACTTTTTATGATTTTTTCGATGTGCTATACTATGACTTTTTCTGACTTTTTTTGATTTACTACTAGACTTTCATGCTTTTTGCGATTACTTATACTATGGACTTTTTGTGACTTTTTCGATGTGCTATACCACGACTTTTTTTCGATGTGCTATACTATGACTTTTCATGACTTTTTTCGATTACTATACTATGACTTTTTATGATTTTTTCGATGTGCTATACTATGACTTTTCATGATTTTTTTGATTACTATACTATGACTTTTTCATGACTTTTTTCATGTGCTATACCACGACTTTTTTTCGATGTGCTTACTATGATTTTTCATGTGCTATACTATGACTTTTCATGATTTTTTCGACATACATAACACAACTTTTCATGACTTTTTTTCGATTTACTATACTATGACTTTTTTGATAGTTTCAACTACTATACCACGACTTTTTTGTCGATGTGCAACTATGACTCTTCATGACTCTTTTTCGATGTAATACACTATGTCTTTTTTTCGATGTGCTATACTATGACTTTTTCATACTTTTTTTCGATTTGCTATACTATGACTTTTTCATGATTTTTTTCGATGTACTATACTATGACTTTTTTGTGACTTTTTTCGATGTACTATACTATGACTTTTTTGTGACTTTTTTCAACATACTATACCACGACTTTTTTTCGATGTGCTATACTGTCTTTTTCATTACTTTTTTTCAATTTACTATACTATGACTTTTTCATGACTTTTTTTGATGTACTATACTATGACTTTTTCATGACTTTTTTCGATGTGCTATACTATGACTTCTTTCGATGTACTATTCTATTACTTTTTTCAACGTACTATACTACGACTGTTTTTCGATGTACTATACAATCACTTTTTTTGATGTACTATTCTATAACTTTTTTTCGACGTCCTATACTATGTGTTTTATTTGATGTGCTATACTACGACTTTTTCATGATTTTTTTTCGATGTACTATACAATGATTTTTTTCGCTGTGCTATATTATGACTTTTTTTCGATTTACTAGACCATGACTTTTTTTGATGTGCTATACATGACTTTTATTTGATGTGCTATACTATGACTTTTTTCGATGTGCTATACTATGTCTTTTTCATGACTTTTTCAACATACTGTACCACGACTTTTTCATGACTTTTTTTCGATTTACTATACTATGACTTTTTTATGATTTTTTTCGATGTGCTATACTGTCTTTTTCATGATTTTTTCGACATACTATAACACAACTTTTTCATGACTTTTTTTCGATTTACTATACTATGACTTTTTTTGATATTTTCAACATACTATACCACGACTTTTTTTCGATGTGCAATACTATGACTCTTTCATGACTTTTTTCGATGTGCTATACTATGACTTTTTTTCGATGTACTACACTATGTCTTTTTTTCGATGTGCTATACTATGACTTTTTCATGACTTTTTTCGATTTACTATACTATGACTTTTTCATGACTTTTTTCGATGTGCTATACTATGACTTTTTTCGATGTGCTATACTATGTCTTTTTCATTACTTTTTTTCGATTTACTATACTATGACTTTTTCATGACTTTTTTCGATGTGCTATACTATGACTTCTTTCGATGTACTATTCTATTACTTTTTTCGATGTACTATACTACGACTGTTTTTCGATGTACTATACAATCACTTTTTTTGATGTACTATTCTATAACTTTTTTTCGACGTCCTATACTATGTGTTTTATTTGATGTGCTATACTACGACTTTTTCATGATTTTTTTTCGCTGTGCTATATTATGACTTTTTTTCGATTTACTAGAGTATGACTTTTTTTGATGTGCTATACATGACTTTTATTCGATGTGCTATACTATGTCTTTTTCATGACTTTTTCAACATACTGTACCACGACTTTTTCATGATTTTTTTTCGATTTACTATACTATGACTTTTTTCAATGTGCTATATTATGACTTTTTCATGATTTTTTTTTGATGTGCTATACTATGACTTTTTCATGATTTATTCGACATACTATACCGCAACTTTATTTTCGATGTGCTATACTATGACTTTTTCATGATTTTTTCGACATACTATAACACAACTTTTTCATTACTTTTTTCCGATTTGCTATACTACGACTTTTTCTCGATGTGCTATACTATGACTTTTTTATGATTTTTTCGACATATTGGAAAAATCATAAAAGTGTCATAGTATAATTTGTCGAAAAACATGTCACTATAGTAAGTCATGACAAAGTGAAGTAATTTATTGCAATACACACAGCAGTTACATAGATGCTTTGACACGCTCCAATACAGGGATTAAATATAAAACAATTTAAATTTGTGGGAGACTTAAAAGTACAGATATTCAGAGACTGTTTCATTTCTTCATTCATACATTTAAAATGAAAAAGACAAGATAATTTCCTAAAACCCGTCCAGGTGCTTGGTAAGGAGCATACTCCAAGCAGCATGTAACAGAAAATAAATAATTACGTCAATGCAATATACACAATTTGTCGGTATCTATCAATAATTTTACAAACGCATAACATAGCACTCATTAGACAAAACCCAGGAGTTTAGAAGTTATCCCTGAGCCTGGTGGTGTGGTACTGCAGAACAGTTTGTAACTGGGGTAACTGGGGTAAGATGATCCTGTCGCCAACTGGGATTGGCGGTCCTGCTCACTCCTTGTGATTCGCTGAGTGGTTTTTACAGTCTTACATTTGAGGGAGGTTCATTTCATTTCATATATTTATTATACAGGAAAGTTCGAAAAAGTATTGATTACATTACAATATAAAAACGAGCCTGACTCAGTTTAAAAACTGGTTTTCAGCAGGTTCCTGTCCTGCAGAAACATTAAACATGGCTACAGCACGTCAGGACAGACGTTATTACAAGACATCGATATAGAAAAATAAATTTCGACAACTGAAAACAACAATACAGTTACATAAGGACAAAGACATTTATACTAGACATCAGCTGGGCTAGACAGATACGGACAATGCAAAGAAGGCTTGGACAATACATAAATATATTAATTAATGCGTGCAAGTGTAACTGCCGCCAGTCAGGATATGGTCAATGTTGCAGCTGTAGAACTTGAAGTTACTGTGCAGTTACTGTCCAGCCTGGGGTCTGCACATCAGGAAGCTGGTCCATGTTGTCCAACATCTCTGGGCTGGATGACAAGATTTTGAGGAAAAGTATTTAATTCTGAGAAATAGCTTATGAACAACCAGTATATCATAAAAAAAGTAATTCAATGTCAATGGAAAAATCCATTGTGTTGTGTGTCAAAAAACGTCATAGAATAGTATGTCGAAAAAAATCATAAAAAAGTCACAGTATAGCATGTAGAAGACAATTTTAAACTTATATGTAGAAAAGAGTCATTACGAAGTATGGTATGTCGAAAAACATCATGAAAAAGTCCTAATATAGCATGTAGAAAAGAGTCATTACAAAGTATACTACGTCGAAAATTTTTGTAGTAAAGTTGTACGTAGTCTTCAAAAATGTCATAGTATAGTATGTAAAAAAAAACAAACATAAAAAACCACAGTATAGCATGTCAAAATCTTTTATAGTATTAGCATTTTGAAACAGGTCATAAAAAAGTATAGAGTCCCGAAAAAATAATAAAAAAGTCATACATAGTATGTTGTAAAAATGTCATAAAATGTCATAGTATAGCATGTCAAAAAGGTTTTTTAAAAGTCCGTATTTTTACTATACTGATTCGGAAAATGTCTTAACATTCAAAGGTTTGTTGATAAAGTCATAAAAAGGTCATGGTATGTTTAAAAAAAACAAAGTCATAGCACATCAAAATATGAAATGAAACGTAGATGTGTTCCTGTCGTTTAGGTCCACGCCCAGTACCGGCAGTTCACCGTCCAATCAGAGACGTCCAACTACGTGCTGGCGGTCGACGGTTACTCCGGTAACGCCGGCAACGGTTTCCTGGAGGGCTCCACCGAGCTGTTCGGCGTGAACCGCACGATGACCATCCACAACGGCATGATGTTCAGCACCTACGACAGGGACAACGACAACTGGTGAGCGTCCCGGGTTACAGTAACGCCGGGTTCAATAATCACAACAAACCCTGAAATCACGCTACACGCTTCGTCACGTGCTCCTGGTGGCGTGTGTAGCGTGAGCTAATGCTAACTAGCAACGTTAACAATAGCATCGCATCTTGAAACAAGACATAAAAACATCATAGTATAGCATGTTTTTAAAAGGTTCATAGTATACCAAGTCAAAACAAATCATAAAAAGTCATTTAGCTTGTTGAATAAAGTCATAATATGGCATTTCGGGAAAAAATCAAGGTATGTTGCACACAGTTGGAGGAAAAAGTCGTAAAAAAAGGATAGCATGCTTGCCACGAACATGCTAACACTAGTCGGTCACAATAGCTCAAAGCCAACAGGACAATAATTAACACAGCATGTCAACATTTTTATAGCATAGCATCTTGAAATTTGTTATAAAAAGTCATAGTATTGTTTGTTGGATGAAGTCATAATGTAGCATTTAAAAATAAATCGGAAAAAGTCACGTCGAAGAAGTCGGGGTGAAAAAATCAAAGTGTACTGCTGGAGGAAAAAGTAAAATGATAACATGCAAACACGAGTCAGTCCAATGCTAACAGGACAATAATTAACATGGCATGTCAAAATATTTTTAGCATAGCATCTTGAAACATAGTCATAAAAAGTCATAGTATTGCTTGTTGGATGAAGTAAAAATATTTTCAGAAAAAATAAGCATTTAAAAATAAATTGGAAAAAGTCTAAAGGATAGCATGCTTGCCACGAACATGCTAACACGAGTCAGTCACAATAGCTCAAAGCTAACAAGACAACAATTAACAAACATCCCTGTTTCCTCCAGCAGAGAGTGAGATTAAATCCTCCATTTTGGATTCCCTTGTCCAGACAGAATCCATGTTGACAAGTAAAAGTCTGTGTTGGGTTTTTCCTTTGTTCTTAACCAAGGTCCAATTTGACCCGTGTTTTTATTTTTAATATCAGGAACTTGGC
>NC_045738.1:30355159-30355417 GCF_008692095.1 Etheostoma spectabile | reverse complement strand
CAACCAAACTGCCTAAAAATAACATCCATGCCATGCAATGTTCTTCAGATAAAAGGAAAGATTACTTTCACCAAATTTGGTTTGTTTCATTGAATTTTCTGGCATTTTAAAAAAAGTGACCAAAACCTCAGAAAAAATGACAAAACAACGAGACCTTGTTTGTGTATAATGTAAAATATGATGTGTAATGTAATGTCAAATGAAAATTAGGCGATGAATTTAAAAAAACAAACAGCTGAAACATCAGAAAAAGCAAAA
>NC_045738.1:30354883-30355149 GCF_008692095.1 Etheostoma spectabile | reverse complement strand
GATGGGAAGACAACACAAGGGTTAACACCTTCCTCTGTCCCCCCCTGAACCAGGATCCCCGGCGACCCGTCCAAGCAGTGCGCCAGGGAGGACGGCGGCGGCTGGTGGTACAACCGCTGCCACTCGGCCAATCCCAACGGCCGATACTACGTGGGCGGGGCCTACACGCGCAAGATGGCCAAGCACGGCACGGACGACGGCGTGGTGTGGATGAACTGGAAGGGCAGCTGGTACTCCCTCAAGGCCGTCAGCATGAAGATCAGACC
>NC_045738.1:30351771-30354873 GCF_008692095.1 Etheostoma spectabile | reverse complement strand
CCCCCCAGCTGATGAACCCCCGAGAGCCTCGACACACACACACACAGGAAACACAGCACACCGCCAAAATAAAAGACTCCAGCGCCATGTGTTTGGGGCCAAATCTCATCTCTTTGTCACATTCAACCTGATCTTTGAGCGTGTCCTTTTATTTTAGCGGTTACCTTGATGTTGACGGACACGCACATTTACACACAGCCAACACTTGTGTAGTTAACCCTCCTGTTGCCATGCAACCTGTTGTTCTGGGTCAGAATTTTAAAATTTTAACTTTTTTCTTCTGACGTTTTTGGCCGTCTTTATCAACACTTTTGTCGCTTTTCCCGAGGTTTTTGTCTCTTTCTTTGACGATTTGGGACATTTTTTTGTCCTTTTTCTTGATATTTTGTGTTAATTTTTTAAACTTTCTTTTATCAATTATACTTCAAATGCTATACAATTGAATAATACGCCCAAATTCAATGAAAGTAGTGAACTGACCAGTTATTTTACTTGTGAAGAGCGACGTACAAAACCATCCAGGATTTTAAAAAATTAACAATTTCATTGAAAAAAAAATTTATTCTGATATAGATACTTGAAGAAAAAATAAATGGGTCCAATTTGACCCGAGGACAACAGGAAGGTTAACGTGAAAAGGAACAGAAGAAGAAAACCTCTGAAAATGAGACACTGACCTAAAAAATATAAAGGGAAAGATAACGAGAAGTAAGAAATGTTTTAATAGAGTCGTCACGTCTGCAGATAAAAGAGAAACGTTGTACTGGTTGTGCGTTGATGTGTTAAATGTCCTCTTGTTGTAATGTGTGTGTGATGTCTTCAGTGTGGACTCCTAGGACGAGTTGACTGTCCTCCGCTACTCAATAAACACTTTGAGGAACCTACTTACTGTCTGATTGTTACTTCACTTAAACTTCAGGGATTATGGGACAATGAAAATGTACTCACCACATATATATATCATACATGTAATATATATATATATATATATATATATATACAAATCCCATGGACAGGAAACTCAATCTTTCATGCACTAGGAATATAGAGATATAGATATATATAGTGTGTGTGTGTATGACTGCTGCAACATTGTCCTTAACTGTAAATCCCACTTTCAGATCACCTGACATTAGCTTAGCATACCTAGCTACACCAACAAGCTCCACCCTATCCCGGACCTCGCTGGCTCCGGGCTCAGAGTCTGCAGAACGTAATTCAATTTAATTTTAATTTGTTTATTTGTCCCCAATGGGGAAATTCCAATTTGCGTACACATTTTGTTAGTAATCACACACACAGGACCTATTCCTGCACTAATCATACTTTTTGGTCCACACGGGGACTTGAACCAGAGACCCTCGGGTTCCCAACCCAACTCTCTACAGACTGAGCTACTGCCACTTGAGCACATAAACATCAAAATAGACAAAGAACTTTTTCAAAATCAAGTTAAAAACTGTTTTAGACTATTTATATGAGCACAAGATAATGTGCCGATTTTTCATAATTCTTTATAATTACAATACATTAAGATTTTTTTAACGAAAGGTTTTGGGTGGGCCCATGACGCCGTGCCTGGTGTAGAGGTAACACAATTGTGAAAATGGCTGAAAACACTACAACATGCAGTGAGTTTATATACTGTTCATATATAAATGAGTGGACAGTGTGCTGAGAGGATAAGTTTTTGTGCTTTATTTTGAGAACAGTGAAATAAATAACCCAACGAAGGAAGAAGGGGGAGTGTGTTCTCTGTGCATAAATAGTTACATGTGTCTAGTTATTATAACAGAAACATGAAGACAACATGAAGACAACATGAAGACAACATGATGACAACATGAAGACAACATGATGACAACATGAGGGCAACATGAGGGCAACATGAGGACAACATCAGGACAACATGAAGACAACATGAGGACAACATGAAGACAACCTGAGGGCAACATGGGGACAACATGAAGCAAACATGGGGCAACATAAGGGCAACATAGAGGACAACATGGGGACAACATGAAGACAACATGAGGGCAACATGGGGACAACAATGAGACAACATGGGGACAACCTAGGACCAAAAACATAGGGCAACATGAGGGAACATGGGACAACATGAAGACAACATGAGGGCAACATGGACAACATGAAGACAACTGAAGACAACATGAAGAAAGAGAACAACATGAGGGCAACCCATGAGCAACATGAGGGCCCAACATGAGACAACATGAGGACAACATGAGGGCAACATGAAGACAACATGAGGGCAACATGGGGACACATGAGACAACATGAAGAACAACATGGGACAACATGGAAGAGACAACATGAGAGACAACATGAGGAGCACGAAAACATGAGGGCAACATGAAGACAACATGAAGACAACATGAGGGCAACATGAAGACAACATGAGGACAACATGAAGACAACATGAGGACAACATGAAGGGATGAGGTACCTTAAAGTGCTTTATAGGGTTCTTTGCCTGGGTGGGGGGAGCAACACGTTTCAAAATGTGCCTCTATTTGTTAAATAGTGCACATTAAAGCAAAAATATAAACTGAGAAGCTGCTAAAAGAAGTCTGCTTGTTTTGCTCGGTGCATGATGGGAGTTCAAAGAGGACGCGTGTACATAGAGGGTCAATGAACTCACTGTGGCCCCCGAGGGGGCTCAGAGTCCTCTGATCTGGGTCTCACGTTGATTACAAAACTCAAACACTGAGCCAGACAACAGAGACAACATGGAGCCGCAGGGCAATACGTGTCATTCATAAGTTTACCCCCCCCCCCGGGCTAAAGTTGACTAAAAAGAGGAATAAGAAAACTCATCTTTTGGAGATAGATCTTAATGCCTGAATAAAAAAAAAATTGGAAAAATCCGACCTTTAAAGACACCAATTTTCTTTATGAATGAATGTTTCAGAAATAAATCCTGATAAAGCCCCATCTCATTCCCTTCACCATACATGGAGATCGGCATGGGGAACTTTCAATAAAATCATCTCTCAATGCAAATCAAACCAGCTGTTAACTGAAATAACACCATGCCAATCTCTAGGTATGGTGAAGGGTATGTGATGACGGGTGGGGGGG
>NC_045738.1:30351367-30351761 GCF_008692095.1 Etheostoma spectabile | reverse complement strand
GGGGGGGGGGGGAACTTTATCAGGGTGCATAGTATCCTGGTCCATAAAACAACTGGCCTTTAAAAATAAAAATGTGTCCGTCTCTATGGGACTTTAACATAGGGTGGTGTATACTTATGATGTATGTGAATAAATATGTTTTATTGTGTCCGCTGCTTGGTTTCCTTCAAGTCTTAACATGTTGGAATGGCAAACTTATCCAAAATGTTTATTTTCTTTTACATTTTTTGGACATTTTAGGCTGAAGACAGCTGAGGACATTAAAGGGGAGAAAGGGGAATTACATACATGCAGCAAAACGGCCGCAGGTTGGGGGTTGAACATATGAGGGTGCTCTACCCAGGCACCCTGAGATGAATTGTGACTTTAACCCTCCTGTTGTCCCGGGTCAAAT
>NC_045738.1:30343409-30351357 GCF_008692095.1 Etheostoma spectabile | reverse complement strand
TAATAAATGTCTATATCTGAAATATGAGTTCCTTTTCTAACCAAATTACCACAAGAACGGATTGGATTCCTTCCAATCCTCTGATCCATTAGTCAAAATAATTCATAATTTCTGCTTTTTTAACTCAAATATTAGGTATAATTCTATATAAATGAGGGTTATTGATCATGGATTCCAAAAAGTAGTATAGGTGGAGTTGGTGAAAAACTTAAGTCCGAAAAAAGGGACAAAAATTGTCCCTTTTTTTGACTCAGGAGGACAACACGAGGGTTTTAAAATGACAAAAAAACAAAGAATCCACAGGCGTCGGGTGAACGTGAATCTTTATTGATTGAGCAGAGTCAGGCATGGCTGCGTACAGGTTAGTCAAACACAAGTCAATGACATTTACAACCAAGGACACACACACACCACACACACACACCCCACACACACACAAAACCACACCACACCACACACACACACAACACACACACAACCACACACACACACAGAGTTTGGAAGGTTTTTGACATCTCACAATGATTCACAAACAGATCGGAACGGTCCGGAAGGTCGGAAAAGCACTTAGGCCTCAAATATGACGTGCACACGCACCTCCGGGTCTATGTTCACGCTGCTCTGTTGCCGTTGTCACTGTAGAATGTATATCTTGCAAGGCGATAGATGGCAGATTCTGCGATTTCTTTCTAATTTATTAGCTTTTTTTTTAATCCCCCCCAACAACCTGTTTCATCTAAAATATACATAAAAAAAAAAAAAACAAAGTATTCTCACTGTGTAATTAAAGCTCGATACTCTGTCCCGTTGTGTTGGGACACGGCCATTAGTTATCGATTTTATTCGCCAACTATTTTAAACTAATGGTCTGTTTTTGTCTGCTTTGCGAATGTTTATTGTCGTCATATCATAATTACTGTCATTTTGTTGTCTTTATACTGTCTTTTTTTAAATCTATTTTGTATTTCTTGTTAAAACTGCAAGCTGGAATTTTTAATTTCCTCTGTTTCATCTAAAAATAACATTTAAAACAAAAAGTGTTTCTCATGTTATGTAATTAAAAGCTCGATACTCGGCGTCCTATTGTATTGCCAACGGCAATTAGTTGTCGGTCTTTGGACGGTGTTATTATTGTTATTATTAATTACTGTTTTGTTTGTGTCTTTATACCGTTCTTTTTCTAGTATTTTTGGTTTTTCTTGCTACTAAACGCAAGCTGGAATTTTCATTTCCCGCGGGAGTCATCAAAAAGGAACCAATAAAGGAAGTGGCCCTGAACGTTTCGGCATATTTCGTCCAATTAAAACGCAGCGGGCGGATGAAAATCCTCGCCGCATTCAGGCTGTAATTGGCCGGTTTTATAACGTCGCCCAGGACGACCCCGTTTCAGCCTCGTGCGGCTGGTTTTTCGCGCCTTTTTAAAACGCCGTTCAAGTTCGCCGTCTGGCATCGGTTGTACCACCACCCGACGCCGTGGCGCCGGCGCAGCTCCCCCCCCACAGGTCGCTATCCCGGTCAAAGGTCGGAACTCATCCCTCGTGGGACGGGCCAGAGCGTCGCCGGCGTCCAATGTGTACCGGACACGTGCAGCGGAACGTCCGCCTCGGCGACCCTGACCGCGCTGTACTCTGCGCCGGCCACGCCCCTCTCCCAGTCCTCCAGCTCTCCACCCTCAGCTGCTCTCCCCCTGACCGTCAGCAGGTGGAGGTTGCGGTTGCCCAGCCAGAATCCCCGCGGCCGGCGGCGTCGACCGAGCCGAACCCGTCGCGGTACTGGACCCAGTGCGGTTTGAAGCACGAGCGCGCCGCTCCCCTCTGCTGCGCTAACCAACCACCCGCCCATTAGCCCGCCTGCTGGCAGTAAACCACCAACACCGGCGCCGAGGCGGAGGCGGCGCGCCGGTCTGATCTTAAACAGGCCGTCGATTCCCCGTTAGGCCGGTTTGGTGGGCCTCGACACACAACTGCGGACACGAGAGGGCACACAAACGCAGACCGCGGTTAGCTTGCACGCCTTGGCTCAGCTCCACTACAAAAAAAAGAAAAAAAAAACTACAAAAAAACAGCCATTTTCAGCAGAATGCTCCAAATGCAGACTGAGTTTCATACGTAGTTGTTTAATCTCAAATACTAAGAGTTTGGGGGGGGGGGGGGAGATGGTGTGGGGGGTGCGACGGCTGAATCTGGATCTGGATCTGGATCGACTGACTCGGCCCGCAACGATTCGGGAAAAAATATGAATCACGATCTTTTTTGCTAAGAATTGATATCACGATTCCATGCCGCGAAGTGTAATGTTTATTGTGCAAAAACAAAACAAAATGAGCATCAGCACCAGGGAAGAGGATGGTGTTAATTTTACATTAATTATTTAATATCTGTTTATTAATCCCCAATGGGGAAATTACAATACAAGTGTGTTATGTCGTCATTTGTTTTTCTTTTTTCACTTTCTATTGGAATAAAAAAATGTTTGAGTCCGTGGGACTACAGCTACCATCAGGCTCTGGGTGAGAAAGCAGGAAGCCGTTTTTTTTTTTTTTTTAGGTTTTGGTGATCTCCTGAGTCTAGACGCCAGTATGAGGCGAGGTGTGAGTCGTGAGGAAAACGCCATTTTGACATTTTAGTTTTGGTGTTTCAAAAAAAAATACATTTATATTATTATTATTTAGTTTTATTTTTAAATTTTTTACATTTTTTCGCTGATGTTGTTGTGTTTTGTTTTTAAAATATATTATTATATTCATTTTGTCATTTTTTAATTTACATTGACTTTTCCAACATTTTTCTACTGATAGTTTGGGGGTTTTTTAAAATAATATTTTATATTTTTATTAATTTTTTTTTATTAATGACATTTTCTGCTGATAGTTTGTGTTTTTAAATTTTATTATTTATATCATTTTGTCATTTTTTTAATTTCTACATTTGACTTTCTTAAACATCTTCTGCTGATAGTTTTGGGGGTTTTTTCAAATAATACAAATTATATATTAATTTTTTTAATTTTTTTTAAATTTTTTCTGCTGAAAGTTTTTTGGTTTTTTTTTATATTGATTATTTTATTATTTTATTAAAAATTTATTTTCTGTTATAGTTTTGGTGTTTTTAAAAAAATAATAAAATAATTATTATTTCATTTTGTTATATTTTAGAATTTCTTTGGCTGAAGTTTTGGTTGTTTTTTAAATATATTTATTATTATTTATTAATTTTATATAATATATATAAAAAAAAAAGTGACATTTTTTCGGTTGCTAGTTTGGTGTTTGCCATCAAAAGGAGGCTTCAATGAGCAGAAGGGAGATTGTAAAACAGCATTACAATAAAATGTGTAATTATTTTTTATGTGCCCAGATATGCTAGGGCGCTGCACTTCGGCCTTAATTAAAGGAGATGAAAGATACTGGTCCTTTTCCATGTGCAAGTCCCTAAAACGCGCTTTGGACCCTAAACTTTGGGCTACGGACGTCTCTACCAAGCAGAACCAACCGTCTCTGCTAGCTTAAGCGCTAACAGCCACTTTCACTGCAACAACGGTAACGCTCGTCCATTTAAACTCAAACCCGTACTCGTCGATTGCATCTGAAATATCAGCAGGACTGAAAATTATTGACCGATTTTTCAAATTGTTGTCTTGTACCAAAAGAAGAAACAGCCCAAAAAATGAATCATTGTGTTTTTTTTCTGGGATTACACAACGACCCACAATACGTCAAAAGCAATTTAATTACATCACAACGAGTGTGAGAACTCAAACTCTAGAAATAAGCAAAAAATAATTACTGTGTTCACTTGGTGTGTTTTTTGGTGCATGAGGCTGCTTGCTAGCTTGCTAGTAGCTAGCTAGTAGCGGATGCATACGCGCGCACGGGTAGCTGAAGGTGGCAGCCGTGGGCGGTGCAGCTCTACTCCAGTTCGGGATGTTTCGGTACCTTTGCTACGTAATCGGCCGGCGCTCGGTAACACGCTTCTTCACACTCCGGGCGTGGATGGTCAGGAAGGTCGTCCTCCGCGGCGCCGTGTCGAACAAGCCCATGTCGAGCCTGTGTCGGATAAATATTCATGAGTTACTTATTCAAGCAAATTAAAGTTTGTGAATATAATCCTCACAATAGTTATTTTTGGTACGTTGCCTGTCATGTGACCGGTGATGAATAACACCACTATGAAGTGTAAGCCTGTTTTATATCACAAAACACTGCACTTTTAGATCTAAATGAACATAAATGATATTACCAGTTATAATGCTTGTGCTCGTTATCGATGCTTTATTAAATAATCACAAAACAATGCTATCTTTGTGTTTTTTTCAAACCACTGACACAAAGAAACTCAGAAAAGAACTTCATATTTCCAATGTTAATCTACAAAATTAGCAACAGTGGTCGCTTGAACCACCGAAATGTTCAAAGTGTGAAAAGGTATGAACTGTTCAGCCCTTCTCTCGAGCCCGGCGCCCACCAACCGGGTGTTCCCGAAATCGGTTTTGCGTGTCCAAGGAGGCGATCCCCTTGGCGCCGCCGGCGTGCACCGTCTTGGTCACGGGAGGAGAGGAGTGACGGGACGAGGAGGAGGAGTGTGGTCCGAGGCTGGGGAAGAGCGGCGCCCATCACCCCCTGTGAGGTCGTAAATGGCCGAGCACCTGGGGCCCGCCCTCGAACCCTACCTCACATCCTTCTTCCACCGGCGCTTCTTGGTGTGGACCCACGGTGCTTCGGGTGCTGCGGGTGCAGAGACACGGTTCTGGTGCCGAGACGTGGCTCGGCCGAGTCCCGTGCCGAAACGTCGTCGCCGCCGAGCCGCGCGTCTCTCGCAGCCTCGTGATGATTTAGAGGACTGGTGGTGGAGGAGGAGGAGGAGAGGAGGTGGACGGAGTGAAGGAAGAGTACCTGGGACATTGGACTTGATATGGTGCCGGGACGAGACTGAGTCCCTCCTGCTCCAGGACAACTGGACGTCCTCACCTGAACGAACCACAAGCAACAACACAGCACTCTTCAAGCGGGAGCAGGATCGTAAAAAAACGTTATTATATAAAAAGACAAATATTCTCTAATTTCAGATGAGTGATTGGATCAGCAGATTCACATTTTTGTTCCCCCATCCTGTACATATGTCAAAATATTTGTTCTTTACTTCATTAGATTATTTTTTCATTGTACATTGTATGGATTGTAGGTAATTTTCATAGTATTTCCATTAATTTGTGGCTGTTGGGGAAGGATTTTGCTGCTGTAACACAGAATTCCCATTTTTCTTGGGATCAATACAACATTCCTACATATCTATCTAGATCTATATACCTATCTATCTATCTATCGACATTATATACTATGGATCTATATGGATCTACTACGGATCGATCTATCCATCCAACATCCATACATCTAAATATATATCCATCCATCCCTCATCATCGACATAATATCTATCTATATATCCATCTCATTACAGGATCTATCCATCTATCTAAGGATCTATCTATCCATCTATCTAAGGATTCTATCTATCACTCTATCGTACGGATCGATCCATCTATCTACGGATCCATCCATCCATCCATCCATCACCATCAATCCATCCATTCCATCCATCCAATCCATACATCCAGCCACCATCCATCATCCATGGAGCTATCTACAAATATATATATACACATCTATCATCTATCTATCTATCGTCTATCATATGTTAGATATATAACTTTAATCATTGTGCAAGAGAACAAAGACACGAAAAGCAGTTTGGGTCCAACCCGCAGTCCAAAAAACACAGAAAAGTGCACACCATTTTTTTTTACATTGCAATAACAATTCGGTAGCGAAAATCTCCAAGAAATCGGAGAGGAGAGCCCTTACATTTACAATTCCATTTAATGTGTTCTAGTAGAGACGAGTGCAGAGGGCTGATAAGTCAAGGACCACTTTTTCGAGGAGTCAAAGACAAGTCAGAGACCATTGGGGACCTGGTCGAGTCAAAGAACAAGTCCGAGAACAGGGAAAGATGGTCAAGTCCGAGTCAAGTCCGAGACCAGGGGAATGGTCGAGTCCAAGACAAGTCCAAGACAAGGACTGGCGAGTCCAAGACAACGTCCGAGAACAGGATGGTCGAGTCCAAGACCAAGCCAAGAACAGGATATGGTCGAGAAGTCCAAGACAAGTCCAAGGACCAGAACTGTCAGTCCAAGAACGATCCAAGAACAGGACTAGAGTCCAAGACAAGTCGAGACAAGGTGTTAGTCGAGGGGTTTTGCAAAGGCACAAGGCCGCGACGGACTAGTCGAGGTCCAAGACCAGAACTAGTCGCAGTTCCAAGACAAGTCCAAAACCAGAAACTAGTCGAGTCCAAGACATAGTCAAGACCAGAAATAGTTGAGTACAAGACAAGGTCCAAGACAGGAATAGCGAGCCAGACAGGAATAGTCGAGTGCAAGACAAGTCCAAGGACAAGGGACTAGTCGACGTCAAGAACAGACTAGTTCAAGACATGCAAAGTTCCAAGACCAGAGACTAGTCGAGTCCAAGTCAAGACCGAGTCAAGGACAAGTCGAGTCCGAGTCAAGACCGAGTCCAGGACAGATAAAGGTCTATGCATGACAGTATCAAGACAAAATTTGGGTGCAATTTCCCTCCAATTTATTATGCGTCATACATAATAAAGACACATGGGACCGGCCAGACAGAAGCCAGATTAGCAGACCAGTGGCCAAGACTCGAGTCCAAAGACCGAATTGAGTACTACAGCCTGGATTGAATCCCTAACCATTAGATGTTATCTCGTTGTTGGAAATTGAGATAAATACAAATATGTTATAGTTTATGAAGAAAATTCATTTCAGAATGTTTTTAAAAACCCTGAATAAGTCAGGGGTTTAAGTCCCTAACTCGGGGAACATGTTCTCCCTCTGATGTCCACCGAAGACGTCTGGGACTGAAGACGGCTGTCACGATTGCCGCCCTGCAGGGGCACGGCTCTCATCAGGACAGGGTCCCCGGACCGATGCTCGGCCGACAGGGGTCCAGCTGGCAGACCGGGACACGAGACAGGGGACAGGAAGCGGCGGAGTACCAAACCAATGATGCCACAACCTGGTTTGGGACCAGCTGTGTTGACGGTGTGGATGAAACGCGCATAACCCATTAACCACAACATGGGAACATAGGCAAAAAACGGGAGTTTGTGTTTTTGAGGCATTTCTTTAGGATTTAGATTAACTTTATTCATTGACAGGTACAAGTCCAACCAAACTGCAGTTGGGTCTAAACAGAAGTGCAAGAGGAGAGGTGAGGATATACATGGTTCTTAAGTGCAGGACCGATTAGATGGTCCTATGAAGTAATATAATCTAAAGAACAACGTTAAGAAATATAGGTGAGGCCTGCGTACTGTTTCTCAACTCCCACGAGCTCCCGGTCCAAGCTGGTGCAACGGTTGTAGCTCTGGCCCGATCCTGAGGGATACGGCGCTTAATATCGATGTCCACCTGACGATAGGACCACAAGGAGATGGAAACTAAGCGTCCCGTTTGGCAACTCTTGTCCCACCAACTCTCGCGAAACTCTGGAGTGGATAAACTCCTACTGAGCCAAGCCGGCGTCCATTGTGGCCCTAACGGACATGGTCTGCAACCGCGGATAGCCCAGTACCACCGGTTTCCACCAGTTTCGTACCATGGCTTTCTGTCACAAACGGGTCACTAACCTGATTGCTTTCTACTTTGCTCAAAAAAACCACAAAACTGTCGTTTCTACGTATTTGGCACCTGACGTTTGCAATGAAGATATTTTGTTGGTCGGAATAATTTTAAAAAAAAAAGTTCAAAGGGGAAAAGTGTAAAAGGAAAGGTCATAGTTCAAAGTTTATTTTTATTTTTTTCACTAACCACTGCACACCCCACACACACACAAGATCTCTCACCACAGTTGGACACACAAAAAACCACCAAA
>NC_045738.1:30320244-30343384 GCF_008692095.1 Etheostoma spectabile | reverse complement strand
TTTCAAATGCGGACGAGCTGTTTCGAGCAGAACTTTTTCATTACTTTTTCGATGTACTATATATGACGTTTGATATTTAACATACTATCCCACGACTTTTTTCGATGTGCAATACTATGACTTTTCAGTGATTTTTCGATGTGCAATACTATGACTCTTTCGGACTTTTTTTCGATGTGCATAATATGACTCCTTTTTCGATTGTACTACACTAGTATTTTGTTCGATGTGCTGTGACTATGGACTTTTTCATAATTGTTTTCGATTTGCTTATACTATGACTTTTTTCGATTTGCTTATTACTATGAATTTTTCCTGACTTTTTTTCGAGGTGCTATACTCTGACTTTTTTCAATGTGCTATACTATGTCTGTGTCATGATTTTTCGACATCTATAACACAACTTTTTCATGGACTTTTTTTCGATTTGTATACTATGACTTTTTTCGATTTGCTCTTACTTGACTTTTTCAGATGAGTTTTTTTCGATGTGCCTACTATGACTTTTTTCAATGTGCTATACTATGTCTTTTCATGATTTTTTTTGTTCGACAACGATAAACACAACGTTTATGAATTTTTTCGATTTATCGTACTATGACGTTTTTTGATATTTTCAAACATGACTATACCACGACTTTTTTCGATGCCGGTGCAATACTATGACTCTTTCATGACTTGGTCGCTTGTTGCAAAGACTATGACTCTTTCATGACTTTTTTCGATGTGCTATACTATGGCTCTTTTTCGATGTACTAATATTGTCTTTTTTCGATGTGCTATACAATGACTTTTTCATTACTTTTTTTCGATGTGCTATACTATGACTTTTTTGATTTGTGCATACTTGATTTTTTGTGGACTTTTCGATGTGCTATACTATGACTTTTTCATGATTTTTGTCAACCTACTATACCACGGAATTTTTTGCGATGTGCTCTACTATGACTTTTTTTCGATGTGCTTAGACTATGACTTTTTCATGACTTTTTTTTCGATGGACATATACTAATACTACAAATAATAATAATTACATTTTATTTTAACATCGCCGTTCTAAACACTCAAGGACGATGGTACTCGGACTTTATGACTTTTTCGATTTACTAACTATGACTTTTTTCGATGGAATACACCGACTTTTTTCGAGGTGCTATATATGACTTTTTTTTTTTTTTCATGGACTTTTTTTCGATTTACTATACTTGACCTTTTTTATGATTTTTTTCGATGTGCTATAACTGGAGTTTTCATGATTTTTATAACACCCCAAGTTTTTCTGACTTTTTTTCGATTTACTTCTCGATGACTTTTTGAATTTTCAACATACTATACACGACTTTTTTTCTCGTGTGCAATACTATGAAGTCATGACTTTTTTGATGTGCTATACTATGACTCTTTTTCGATGTACTACACTGTCTTTTTTTGAGTGATATACTATGACCTCTTTTCGATGTTAATACACTATGTCTTTGGTGATGTGCTATACTATGGACTTTTCATGCCTTTTTTTTGACTGTACGATACTATGCTTTTTGTGATTTTCGAGTGGCTATACTATGACTTGTTTTCCATGATTTTTTCAACAAATATTACCACGACTTTTTGTTCGATGTGCTATACTAGCACTTTTTCATGACGTTTTTTGTCGATTTATATACTCTGACTTTTGTGACTTTTTTCGATTACTATACTATGATTTTTTCGATGTGCTTATACTATGTCTTTTATGATTTTTTCGACATACTATAACACACTTTTTTGTGATGTGACTTTTTCAGTGCTTATACTATCTTTTCATTACTTTTTTAATTGACTTACTATGACTTTTTCATGACTTTTTTGATTTGCTTATACTATGACTTTTTTGATGTACGATACTATGATTTTCATGACTTTTTTCGGTGCTATACGATGACTTCTTTCGAGTGCTATACTATGTCTTTTTCATTACTTTTTTCGATTTACTATACTATGAATTTTTCATGGACTTTTTTCGATGTGCCTATACATGGACTTCTTTCGAGTTGTACGATTCTAGTACTTTTTTTGAGGTATATACTACGACGGTTTTTCGATGTACTTACAAATCACTTTTTGATGTACTTTCTATAACTTTTTGCGATTTGTGCTATATTATGACTTCTTTTTTTCGATTTACTAGACAAGACTTTTTTAGAGTGCGATTACCATGAATTTTATCGATGTGCTTATCCTATGAATTTTTCGAGGTGGGCTAGACGATGACGGTTTTTCGATGTGCAGACTATGAATTTTTTTCGATGTGCCTATAATATGACTTTGTTCGATGGCATACTATGACTTTTGAGAGGTGCTATACTATCGCACTTTTTTCGCTGTGCTAGACTATGACTTTTTTTCGTGGTGCTTATACTATGGGGGGGGGGGGGGCCCCCCTTTTTCGAGTGTTTGTGTTATTCTACGATTTTTTCATGACTTTTTCGTGTGCTATACTATGACTTTGTCATTACTTTTTTCGATTTACTAACTATGACTTTTATGATTTTTTTCGATGTCGATATAATATGTCTTTTTCATGATTTTTTCGACATACTAAAAACAAACTTTTTCATGACTTTTTTGCGATTTACTATTACTATGACTTTTTTTGATATTTTCAACATACTATACCACGACTTGTGTTTGATGTACTCCACATGTCTTTTTTTCGATTTACTATATCTGCTTTTTTGATATTTTCAACATACTATACCACGACTTTTTTTTGATGTACTACACTATGGTCTTTTTCGATGTCTGTATCTATGACTTCTTTTTATTACTTTTTGTTCGATTTGCTGACTATGACTTTTTCAGAGATGTGCTATACTCATGACTTTTTTCGATTTACTATACTATTGATTTTTTGATATTTTCAACGTCTTACCACGACTTTTTTGCGATGTGCAATACTATGAATCTATTTTCGATGTACTACACTATGTCTTTTTTTCGATGTGCTATATATGACTTTTTCATTATTTTTTCGAAGGTACTAATACTATGGCCTTTTTGTTGACTTTTTTTCGGGGCTATACTTGACTTTTTCATGGATGTTTTCAACATACGATACCACGACTTTTTTCGATGTGCTATACTATGACTTTTGCATGAATTTTTTTTGATTTACTACTACTATGACTTTGTCATGACTTTTTTTCGATTTACTATACCTGACTTTTTTGTGAATTTTTCGCTGTGCTATTACCACGACTTTTTTTCGATGTGCTATACTAGACTTTTCATGACTTTTTTTCGATTTACTATACTATGACTTTGTTATGATTTTTCGATTTGTGCTATACTATGACTTTTTTCATGACTTTTTTTGATTTAATCTACTATGACTTTTTCATGCTTTTGTCGATTACTATACTAGACTTTTTTGTGACTTGTTTGCGATGTGCTATACCACGACTTTTTCGATGTGCATACTATGACTTTTCATGACGTTTTTTCGATTTACTATACTGAATTTTTTATGATTTTTTCGATGTGCGTATACTATGACTTTTTCATGACGTTTTTTTGATTAACTATACTAGACGTTTCATGACTTTGTTCGATGTGCCTATACCACGAACTTTTTCGATGTGCTTTACTATACTTTTTAAATGTTGCTATTACTATGACTTTTTCATGATTGTTGTCGACTAATATAACACAACTTTTTCATGACTTTTTTCGCTTTACATATACTATGACTTTTTTTGATAGTTCACATACTATACCACGACTTTTTTTCGATGTGCAATAATATGACTCTTCATGACTCTTTTTCGATGTAACTACACTATGTCTTTTTTAGAGCTATTACTATGACTTTTTCATTACTTTTCGATTGTGCCTATACTATGACTTTTATTATTTTTTTCGATGTACATACTCTGACTTTGTGTGACTTTTTCGATGTACTATACTATGACTTTTTTGTGACTTTTTTCAAACATACTATACACGACTTTTTTTCGATGTGCTATGACTGTCTTTTCATTAGTTTTTTAAATTTTACTATACTAACTATTTTCATGACTTTTTTTGATGTGACTATCTATGACTTGTCTCTGACGTTTTCGATGTGCTTACTAGACTTGCTTTCGAGGTTACTATTCTATTACTTTTTCAAGTACTATACTAGGACTGTTTTTCGAGGTAAATACAATCACTTTTTTTTTGATGAGATATTCGATAACTTGTTTCGACGTCCTATACTATGTTGTGTTTTATGTGGGCTAGATACGACTTTTCATGATTTTTTTCGATTGTCTATACATGCATTTTTTTCGCTGTGCTAATTATGAATTTTTTTTCGATTTACGAGACCAGGACTTTTTTGATGTTGCTACTACCATGACTTTATTTGATGTGCCCCCCTTACTATGACCTTTTTTCGATGTGCTATACTGTAGTTCCTCTTCGTTTTCATGACTTTGTCAACCATATACTGTACCACGAATTTTATGACTTTTTCGATTACTATGACTAGACTTTTTTATGATTTTTCGATGTTGGTATACTGTTTTTGCAGTGAGTTTTTCGACCATACTATAACACAACTTTTCATGACTTTTTTCGAGTTACTAGATCTAGACTTTTTTTTGATATTTTCAACATACTATACACGACTTTGTTTTCGATGTGCAATACTATGGACTCTTTCAATGACTTTTTTCAGATGTGCTATACTATGACTTTTTTTCGATGTACTACACTAGTCTTTTTTCGACTGTGCTATACTAGACTTTTCATGACTTTCATTGTACTATACTATGCTTTTTCATGATTTGTTGCTTATACTATGATTTTGTGTTGCTATACTGAGTCGTTTTCGATTGCTATCTTGTCATTTTCATATACTATTTTGTACGATTTACTAAGCTTGACTTCTCATGACTTTTTTCGATGTGCTATTACATGACTTTTCGATGTTACAGCTCTATTACTTTTCGATGAATATACTACGACTGTTTTTGATGACTATACAATCACTTTTTGATGTATATTCTATAACTTTTTTCGACGCCTATACTATGGTTTATTTGATGTGGCTATACTACGACTTTTCATGATTTTTTTACGCTGGCGTATATAGACTTTTTCTTCATTTTACTAGAGTATGATTTTTTTGAATGGCTATACTGATATTTTATGTCGATGTGCTATCTAGTCTTTTTCATGACCTTTTCAACATTCGTACCAACGCTTTTCATGATTTTTTTTCGATTTACTATACTATGACTGTTTTCAATGTGCTATAATTATAGACTTTTTCATGATTTTTTTTTTTGATTGTGCTAGACTATGACTTTTCATGATTTATTCGACACTACTATACCGCAAACTTTATTTTAGATGTGCTATACTTGACTTTCCATGATTTTTTCGACATACTAAAACACAAACTGTTTCATACTTTTTTCCGATTTGCTATACTACACTTTTCTCGATGTGCCTATACTAGACTTTTTATGATTTTTTCGACATATGGACAAATTCATATAAAGTGTCATAGTATAATGTGTTCGAAAAACATGTCACTATAGTAAGTCATGAAAACAGTGAAGTAATTTATTGCAAGACACACAGCAATTACATTAGATGCTTTGATACGCTCCAATACGGGCATGAAATATTAAAACAATTTAACTTTGGGGAGACTTAAAAGTACAGATATCAGAGACGTTTGAATTTGTTCATTACATACATTTAATGAAAAAGGACAGCATAATTCCTAAAAAACCGTCCAGGTGCTTGGTAAGGGCGTACTCCAAGCAGGCATGTAACAGAAAATAACTAATAGTCAATGCAATATACACAAATTGGTCGGGTATCGATCAATAATTTTACAAACGCAAACATAGCATTCATTAGACAAAACCAGAAGGAGTTCAGAATTATCCCGAGCCTGTTTGGTGTTGTACGCAGAACAGTTGTAAAATGGGGTAACTGGGGGTAAAGATATCCTGTCGCCAACTGGGATTGGACGGTCCATGCTCACGTCTTGTGATTCGTGAGCGGTTGTGTACCAGCTTACCATTTGAGGGAGGTTCATTTCATTCATATATTATTTAACAGGAATAGTCGCAAAAGTATTGATTTCATTACAATATAAAAACGAGCATGACTCAGTTTAAAAACCTGGTTTTTTCGCAGGTTCTGTTCTGCAGAAACATTTTAAACATGGCTAAAGCCCGTCAGGACAGACGTTAATTACAAGACATCGATATAGAAAAATAAATTTTCGACACTGAAAACATACCATACAGGTACATAAGGACAAAAGAGCATTTATAACTGGACATCAGCTGGCTAGACAGCATCACGACAATGCAAGAAGGCTTGGACACTACATAAAAATATATTTAATTAATGCGGTGCAAGTGTAACTGCGCCAGTAGACTATGGTCAAGTTGGCAGCTGTAGAACTGAAGTACTGTGCAGTTACTGTACCAGCCTGGGGTCTGCACATCAGAAGCTGGTCCATGTTGTCCACCATCTCTGGGCCGGGATGACAAGATTTGAGGAAAAGTACTGTAATTGAGAAATAGCTTATGAACAACAGTAGTATATAAAAAAAAGTAATTCAATGTCATGGAAAAATCAATTGTGTGTGTGTCAAAAAACGTCATAGAAGTATAGTATGTCGAAAAAAAATCATAAAAAGTCACAGTTCATAGCATGAATGAACATTTAAACTTATAGTAGGAAAAGAGGTCATTACGAAGTTATGGTATGTCGAACAAAATCATGCAAAAATCCAATATAGAAGTAGAAAAGAGTCTTAAAAGTATACACAGTCGAAAATTTTTGTAGTAAAGTTGTACGTAGTCTTCCAAAATGGTCCTAGTTATAGTGAGTAAAAAAAAAACAAACATAAAAAACACAGTTTAGCATGTCAAAATCTTTTATAGTATTGCATTTGGAAACAGGTCATAAAAAAGGTATAGGTCCCGAAAATAAATTAAAAAAGTCATACATAGTAGGTGTAAAAATGTCATCTAAAAATGTTCATAGTATAGAATTGTCAAAAAAGGTTTTTTAAAAGTCCGTATTTTACATAGATTGCGAAAAATGTCTACACAAAAGGTTGTTGATAAAGGTCATAAAAAGGTCATGGATGTGTTAAAAAAAAAAAAAAGTCATAGCAACATCAAAATTATGAAATGAAACGTAGATGTGTTCTGTGCAGTTTAGGTCCCCGCCCAGTACGAGGCTAGTTCACCGCCAATATCAGAGACGTTCAACTTACGTGCATGGCGGTGGACGGGTTACTCGGTAAACGACGGCAAAGGTTTCTGGAGGGCAGCCACCGGCGGTTCGGCTGTGAACCGCACAATGACCCATCCACAACGGCATGAATGTTCAGCACCTACGGACAGGGACAACGACAACTGGTGGGAGCGTCCCGGGTTACAAGTAACGCCGGGTTCACTAATCACAACCAAACCTGAAATCACCGCTACACGGCTTCGTCACGTGCTCATGGGGCGTGGGTTGTAGCGTGAGCTTGCCTGTAACTAGCACGTTAACAATAGCATCGCTTCTTGAAACAAGACATAAAACATATAGTGTATAGCAATGTTTTTAAAGGTTCATAGCTATACCAAGTCAAAAACAAATCATAAAAAGGTATTATTAGCTTGGTGAATAAATCATATATGGCATTTCGGAAAAAATCAAAGGTATGTTGCACCATTGGAGGAAAAAAGTCGTATAACAAAAAAAGGATAGCATGCTTGCCCCGAAACATGCTAACACATAGTCGGTCACAATTAGCTCAAAGCCAACAGGACATGAATTAACAAGCATTGTCAACTTTTATAGCTAGCATCTGAAATTGTTATAAAAAGTACTAGGATTGTGTGGATGATCATAATGAGCATATAAAAATAAATCCGGAAAAAGTCACGCGAGAAGGTCGGGAGTGAAAAAATCAAAGTTGTACTGCTGGAGGAAAAAGTAAAATGATAACATGCAAACACGAGTCAGGTCCAATGCCTAACAGGACAATAATTAAAAGGTTGGCATGTCAAAATATTTTAGCATAGCATCTTGAAACATAGTCATAAAAAGTTAGTATTGCGTGTGGAGAAGTAAAAAATATTTCAGAAAAAAATAAGCATTAAAAATAAAATGTGGAAAAAAGTTAAAGGATAGATGCTTGCCACGACATTGCTAACACGAGTCAGTCACAATAGCTCAAAGCTAAACCAAGACAAACAATTTAAAAACAGCTCCGAGTTCCTCCAGCAGAGAGTGAGATTAAATCCTCCATTTTGGATTCCCTTGTCCGACGAATCCATGTTGACAAGTAAAGTCGTTGTTGGGTTTTCCTTTGTTCTTAACCAGAGGTCCAATTGACCCGTGTTTTTATTTTAAATCAGGAACTTGGATTTCTTTCAACCAAACTGCCTAAAAATAACAATCCATGCCATGGCAATGTTCTTCTACGATAAAAGGAAAGATACTTTCACCAAATTGGGTTTGTTCATTGGAATTTCTGGCATTTTAAAAAAAGTGACCAAAACCTCAGAAAAAATGACAAAACAAAGAGGGACCGTTTGTGTAGTAATGTAAAATATGATGGTAATGTAATGTCCAATGAAAATTAGGCGATGATTTAAAAAAAACAAAAGCTGAAACATCGAAAAGCAAAAGAGGATGGTTGAGGGGAAGACAACACAAGGGTAAACACTTCCCTCTGTCCCCCCCTGAAACCAGGATCCACGGCGACCCGTCCAAGCAGTGCGCAAGGGAGGACTTCGGCGGCGGTGGTGGTGGTAAAAACCGCTGCCATCGGCCAATCCCAACGGCCGCTACTACCGTGGGCGGGGCCTACACGGCCAAGATGGCCAGCACGGCTCACGGACGACGGCGTTGGTGTGATGAACTGGAAGGGCAGATGGGACTCCTCAAGGCCGTCAGCATGAAGATCAGACCCTATCCTCCCCCCACCCCAGCTGATGAACCCGAGAGCCTCGAGCCACCACACACACAGGAAAAACACAGCACAACGCCAAAATAAAGACTCCAGCGCCCTGTGTTGGGGCCAAATCTCAGCTCTTTGCACATCAACACCGATCTTTGAGCGTGTCCTTTTATTTTAGCGGTTACCTTGTTGACGGACACCACCCATTTACACACACAGCCAACACTTGGAGTTAAACCCATCGGTTGCCATTGCAACCGTTGTTTGGGTCCGAATTTTTAAATTTTGAACTTTTTTTCTTCTGACGTTTTTGGCGCTTTTTATCAACATTTTGTCGCTTTCCGAGTTGTTGTCTCTTTTTGACGATTTGGGACATTTGTTTTGTCCTTTTTCTTGATATTTTGTGTTATTTTGTTAAACTGTCTTGTAATTAATTGCAAATGACTATACAACTGAATAATACGCCCCCAAATTCAATGAAAGTAGGGAACTGACCAGATTATTTTACTTGTGAAGAGCGAGACGTAAAAACCATCCAGGATTTTTAAAAAATAACAAGTGTCAGTGAAAAAAAAATTATTTGATAGATGACTGAAAAAAAATAAATGGGTCCAATTTGACCCTGAGGACAAAGGAAGGTTAACGTGAAAAAGGAACAGTAATGAAGAAAACCTCTAAAATGAGACACTGACCTAAAAAAAAATATAGGGAAAAGATAACGAGAAGTAAGACAATGGTTTGTAGAGAGTCGTCACGTCTGCCAGTAAAAAGCGGGAAACGTTGTACTGGTTGTGAGTTGATGTGTTAAATGTCCTCTGTTGTATGGTGTGTGATGTCTCAGTGTGGACTCCTAGGGACGAGTTGACTGTCTCGATCACTCAATAATACACTTGAGGCAACCTACCTTACTGTCTGATGTTACTTCACTTAAAACTCAGGGATTATGGGACAATTGAAAATGTACTCACCACATATATTATCTACATGTAATATATATTCTATATATATATATACAATCCCATGGACAGGAAACTCAATCGTTTTCAGTGCACTAGAATATAGAGATTAAGGGGGGGATGTATATAGAGGTGTGTGTGTGTGTATGGACGCTGCAACATTTGTCCTTAACTGTAAATCCCACTTTCAGATCAACTGACATTAGCTAGCATACCAGCTACACCAACAAGCTCCACCTTATCCCGGACCTGCGGCTCCGGGGACTCGAGTCTGAGAATCGTAATTCAATGTAATTTTAATTTTGGTATTTGTCCCCATGGGAAATTCCAATTTGCGTAACATTTTGTTGTAATCACACACCACAGGAACCTATTCATGCACTAATCATACTTTTTGGGTCCACAGGGGACTTGAACCAGGATCCCTCGGGTTCCAACCCAACTTCTCGCAGACGATAAGGTCTGCCCCTTGAGCACATAAACCATCAAAATAGACAAAAGAACTTTTTCAAAATCAAGTTCAAAAACTGTTTTTAGGACTATTTATATTGAGCACAAGTAATGTGTGCCGATTTTCATCATTCTTTATAATTAAGTACATTAAGATTTTTTTAACGAAAGGCTTTTGGCGTGGGCCCAGACAGCCGGGCCTGGTGTAGAGGTTAACCAATGTGAAAAGGCTGAAACACACACAACATGCAGCGTGAGTTATATACTGCTCTACCCTCTCTTGTTCATATATAAATGACCGTGGACAGTGTGCTGAGAGGATAAGATTTTTGGTGATTATTTGAGAACAGTGAAATAAAGAACCCAACGAAGGAATGACGAAGGGGGAGTGTGTTCTCTGTGCATAAATAGCTTACATGTGTCTCGTTTTATAACAGAAACATGAAGACACACATAGACAACATGAAGAAACCATGAGGACAACATGAGACAACATGATGACAACGATGAGGGCAAAGTGAGGGCAAATGAGGGACAACATAGGACACATGAAGACAAACTGAGGACAACATGAAGAACAACACTGAGGGCAACATGGGGAAACATGAAGCCAAACATCGCGGGCAACATAAGGGCAACATAGGAGGACAAACATGGGACAACATGAAGACAAACATGAGGGCAACATGGGGACAACATGATGAGACAACATGGGCGACAACCTGAGGACCAAAAAACATGAGGGCAACATGAGGGAACAGGGGGACAACATGAAGACAACACTGAGGGCACATGGGACAACATGAAGACAACATGAAGACAACATGACAGAAAGACATGAGGCAAATGAAGAACAGGAGCAAATGAGGGGCCACATGAGGAAACATGAGGACACATGAGGGCAACATTGAAGACCAACATGAGGGCAACATGGGGACAATGAGACAACATGAGAAAACATGGGGACAACATGAAGAACAACATGAAGACAACATGAGGGGCAAATGAGGGACAGACACATGCCAAGCAACATGAAAGCAACACTTGAGGACAGAGACAACATGAGGACAAACATGAGACCGAGGACAACATGAAGGGATGAGGTACCTTAAGTGGCTTTATAGTTGTCGTTGCCTGCGGTTGGCGGAGAGCAACACGTTTCAAAATGTGGCCTATTTGGTTAAAATAGTGCACATTAACAGCAAAAATAAACATGAGAGCTGCTAAAAGAAGTGGCATTGTTCTTGCCGGTGCATGATGGGAGTTCAAGAGGGACGCGTGTTACATAGAGGGTCAAGAACTCACTGTGGCCCCCGAGGGGGCTCAGGTCCTCTGATTCTGGGTCTCACGTTGATTACAAAACTCAAACACGAGCCAGACAACAGAGGAAACATGGAGCCGCAGGGCAATTACGTGTGCATCATAAGTTTAACCCCCCCCGCGGGCTAAAAGGCTGACTAAAAAGAGGGAATAAGAAAAACTCATCTTTGAGATAGATTTAATGCTGAAATAAAAAAAAAATTGGAAAAATCGACCGTTTAAGACACCAATGTTCTTTTATGAATGAATGTTTCAGAAATAAACCTGATAAAGCCCCATCTCTTCCCTTCACAATACAATACTTGGGAGATCGGCATGGGAACTTTCAATAAATCACTCTCAATGCAAATCAAACCAGCTTGTAACTGAAAAACCCCATGCAAATCTCTAGGTATATGGTGAAGGGTATGTGATGACGGGTGGGGGGGGGGGGGGGGGGGAAACTTTATCAGGGTGCATAGTATCCTGGTCCATAAAAACAACTGGCTTTAAAAATAAAAATGTCGTCCCGTTCTTATGGGACTTAAACATAGGGTGGTGTATACGTTATGATGATGATGGAAATAAATATGTTTATTGTGTCGTGACTGTGGTTTCCTTCAAGTTTACCATGTGTTGGAATGGCAAACTATATCCAAAATGTTTATTTTCTTTTACATTTTTTGCACATTTTAGGCTGAAGACAGCTGGGCCATGTAAGGGGAGAAAGGGGAATTACATACATGCAGTCAAAAGGGAAGCAGGTGGGGGGTTGAACATATGAGGGTGCGCTACCCAGGCACACTGAGCTGAATCTGTGACTTTAACCCTCTGTTGTCTCCCGGGTCAAATCTGACCCCCTTAATAAATGTCTATATTGAAATATGACTCCTGTTTAACCAATACCAACGAACGATTGGATTCCTTCAATCCTTGATCCATTAGTCAAAATAATTCATAAATTTTGCTTTTTAAATCTACAAAATTAGGTATAAGATCATATACAATGAGGGTTATTGATCACGGATTCCCAAAAAGTAGTTATAGCGGTGGAGTAGGTGGAAAAACTTAAGTCCGAAAAAAGGGACAAAATGTCCTTTTTTTGACTCAGCGGAGGACAACACGAGGGTTTTAAAATGACCAAAAAAAAGAATCCACAGCGTCGGGTGAACGTTGAATCTTTATTGATTGAGCAGAGTTCAGGCATGGCTGCGTACAGGTTAGTCAAACAAGTCAATGACATTTACACCAAGGACACACACACACACACACACACACACACACACACACACACACACACACACACACACACACACAGAGTTTGGAAGGATTTTTGACATCTCACAATGATTCACAAACAGATCGGAACGGTCCGAAGGTCGGAAAAGCAACTCTAGGCCTCAAATATTGACGTGCACACGCACCTCCGGGTCTTATGTCACGCTGCTCTGTGCCAGGTTGTCACTGTAGGAATGTGTATATCTTGCAAGGCGATATGATGGCGATATTCTGCGATTTCTTTCTAATTTATTAGCTTTTTTTTTAATCCCCCCCAACACCTGTTTCATCTAAAAATATACATACAAAAAAAAAAAAAAAGTATTCTCACGTTGTGTAATTAAAAGCTCGATACTCTGTGTCCCGTTGTGTTGACACGGCAATTAGTTATCGATTTTATTCCGCCAACCTATTTATAACTAATGGTCTTTTTTGTCTGCTTTTGACGAATGTTGTTATTGTCGTCATTATCATAATTACTGTCATTTTGTTGTCTTTATACTGTCTTTTTTTTTAAATCTATTTTTGTATTTCTTGTTAAAACTGCAAGCTGGAATTTTTTAATTTCCTCTGTTTCATCTAAAAATATACATTAAAAAAAAAAGTGTTTTCTCATGTTATGTAATTAAAAGCTCGATACTCGGCGTCCTATTGTATTGCCACGGCAATTAGTTGTCGGTCTTTGACGAGTGTTATTATTGTTATTATTATAATTACTGTTATTTTGTTGTCTTTATACCGTCTTTTCTATCTATATTTTTGGTTTTTCTTGCTAAAACGGCAAGCTGGAATTTTCAATTTCCTCGCGGGAGTCATCCCAAAAAGGACCAATAAAGAGAAGTCGGCCCTGAACGTTTCGGCATATTTCGTCCAATTAAAACGCAGCGGGGCGGATGAACATCCTCGCCGCCTTCAGGCTGTAATTGGCCGGTTTATACGTCGCCCAGACGACCCCGTTTTCAGCCTCGTGCGGCTGGTTTTTCGCGCCTTTGTGATAAACGCCGTTCAAGTTCGCCGTCTGGCATCGGTTGTACCACCACCCGCCGCCGTGGCGCCCGGCGCAGCTCCCCCCCCACAGGTCGCTATCCCGGTCAAAGGTGCTGAACCTCATCCCGTCGTGGGACGGCGCCAGAGCGTCGCCGGCGTCCCCGGTGTACCCGGACACGTGCAGCGGGAACCCGTCCGCCTCGGCGCCGACCCTGACCGCGTACTCTGCGCCGGCCACGCCCCCTTCCCAGTCCTCCAGCTCCACCCTCAGCATGCTCTCCCCCTGACCGGTCAGCAGGTGGAGGTTGCGGTTGCCCAGCCAGAACTCCCCGCGGCCGGCGGCGTCGACCGAGCCGAACCCGTCGCGGTACTCGGCCCAGGTGCGGTTGAAGCCGAGCGCGCCGCTCTCCCTCTGCTGCGCTAACAACCACCCGCCCATTAGCCCCGCCTGCTGGCAGTAAACCACCAACACCGGCGCCGAGGCGGAGGCGGCGCCGCCGGGTCTGATCTTAAACAGGCCGTTCGATTCCCCGTTCAGGTGGTTCTGGTGGGCCTCGACACAATCTGCGGACAGAGAGGGGCACACACCGCAGACCGCCGGTTAGCTTGCACCGCCTTTGGCTCAGCTCCAACTACAAAAAAAAAAGAAAAAACTACAAAAAAACGGCCATTTTCCAGCAGAATGCTCCAAATGCAGACTGAGTTTCATACAGTTTTTAATCTAAATACTAAGAGTTTGGGGGGGGGGGGGGAGATGGTGTGGGGGGTGCGACGGCTGAATCTGGATCTGGATCTGGATCTGGACTGACTCGGCCCGCAACGATTCGGGAAAAAATATGAATCACGATCTTTTTTGCTAAGAATTGATATCACGATTCTCTGCCGCGAAGTGTAATGTTTATTGTGACAAAACAAAACAAACTGAGCATCAGCACCAGGGAAGAGGATGTGTTTAATTTTAATTTAATTTTAATTTTAATCTGTTTATTAATCCCCAATGGGGAAATTACAATTACAAGTGTTGTTAATGTCGCTCATTTTGTTTTTCTTTTTTTCATTTCTATTTGGAATAAAAACATGTTTTGAGTCGTGGGACTACAGCTACCATCATGCTCTGGGTGAAGAAAGCAGGAAGCCTTTTTTTTTTTTTTTTAGGTTTTGGGTGATCTCCTGAGTCTAGACGCCAGTATGAGGCGAGGTGTGAAGTCGTGAGGAAAACCGCCATTTTGACATTTTTAGTTTTGGTGTTTCAAAAAAAAATACATTTATATTATTATTATTTAGTTTTTATTTTTAAATTATTTTTTACATTTTTTCTGCTGATAGTTTTGGTTTTGTTTTTAAATATATATTTATTTATTATCATTTTTGTCATTTTTTAATTTCTACATTTGACTTTTCTTCAACATTTTTCTACTGATAGTTTGTGGGGTTTTTTAAAATATATTTTATTATTTTTATTAATTTTCTTTTTTATATTAATGACATTTTTCTGCTGATAGTTTGTGTTTTTTTTTAAATATTTATTTATTTATCATCATTTTTGTCATTTTTTTAATTTCTACATTTGACTTTTCTTCAACATCTTTCTGCTGATAGTTTTGGTGTTTTTTCAAATAATAATAATTATTAGTATTTAATTTTTTTAATTTTTTTTAAATTTTTTTCTGCTGAAGTTTTTTTGTTTTTTTTATTATTTGTTATTATTTATTTATTTTATAAAATTTATTTTCTGTTACTAGTTTTGGTGTTTTTAAAAAATAATAATAATAATTATTATTTTCATTTTTGTTATATTTTAGAAATTTCTTTGGCTGAAGTTTTGGTTGTTTTTTTTAAATTATTATTTATTATTATTTATTAATTTTATATATATATATATAAAAAAAAAAGTGACATTTTTTCTGTTGCTAGTTTTGGTGTTTGCCATCAAAAGGAGGCTTCAATGAGCAGAAGGGAGATGTAAAATGCATTACAAATAAAATGTGTTATTATTATTATTATTATTGCCCAGAATGGCTAGGGCGCTGCACTTTAGGCCTTAATCTCAAAGGAGATGAAAGACTACTGGCTCCTTTTCCATGTGCAGTCCCTAAAACGCAGCTTTGGGACCCTAAATTTGGGCTACGGCGCTTCTACCAAGCAGAACCAACCGTCTCTGCTAGCTTAAGCGCTAACAGCCACTTTCACTGCAACAACGGCTAACGCTCGTCCCAATAAACTCAACCCGTACTCGTCGATCTGCATCTGAAATATCAGCAGGACTGAAAATTATTGACCTATTTTTCAATTGTTGTCTTGTTACCAAAAGAAGAAACAGCCCAAAAAATGAATCATTGTGTTTTTTTCTGGGATTACACAACGACCCAAAATACGTCAAAAGCAATTTAATTACATCACACCGAGTGTGAGAATCCTCAAACTCTAGCAAATAAGCAAAAAATAATTACTGTGTTCACTTGGTGTTTTTTTTGGTGCATGAGGCTAGCTTGCTAGCTTGCTAGCTAGCTAGCTAGCTAGCGGATGCTAACGCGCGCCGGGCTAGCTGAAGGTGGCGCCGTGGGCGGTGCAGCTCTACTCCAGGTCGGATGTTTCGGTACCTTTGCCTACGTAATCGGCCCGGCGCTCGGTAACGACGCTCTTCACACTCCGGGCGTGGATGTCAGGAAGGTCGTCCTCCGCGGCGCCCGTGTCGAACAAGCCCATGTCGAGCCCTGTGTCGGATAAATTATATTCATGAGTTACTTATTCCAAGCAAATTAAAGTTTTGAATAAATCCTACAATATGTATTTTTGGCTACGTTGCTGTCATGTGACCCGGGTGATGAAATAACACAACCTATGAAGTGTAACGCCTGTTTATTATCACAAAACACTGCATTTTAGCATCTTAAATGAACATAAAAATTGATAATTACCAGTTAATTGCCTTGTTGTGTATCGAGCTTTATTAACATAATCACAATAAAAATGCTACTTTTGTGTTTTTTTTCAACCAACTGAACAAAGAAACTCAGAAAAGAACTTCATATTTTCCAATTTTAATCTAAAAAATTAGCAACTAGTTGCGCTTGAACACGGAAATGTTCAAATGTTGAAAGGTATGTAACTGTTACAGGCCTTCGAGCCCGGCGTCCGCACCAAACGGGTTCCCGAAATCGGTTTTGGTGTCCAGGAGGCTCCCCTTGGCGCCGCCGGCGTGCACCGTCTTGGTCACGGAGGACGAGGAGGACGAGGACGAGGAGGAGGAGGTGTGGCCGAGGCTGGGGAAGAGGGCGCCCATCCCCCCCTTGGTGAGGTCTGTCATGGCCGAGCACTCGGGGCCGCCCTCGAACACCTCCTCCACCTTCTCCACCGGGCCGTTCTTGGTGTGGACCACGGTGCGTCGGGTGCTGCGGGTGCAGGACACGGTTCTGGTGCCGACGTGGCTCGTGCCGAGCCCCGTGCCGAAGACGTCGTCGCCGCCGCCGCCGCGTCCTCCGAGCTCGGTGATGGATTTAGAGGACGTGGTGGTGGAGGAGGAGGAGGAGGAGGAGGTGGACGGAGTGAAGGAAGTACCTGGGACCTTGGAGATGGTTGCCGGGGACGAGGAGCTGGAGCCCTCCTGCTCCAGGACCAACTGGACCGTCCTCACCTGAGACAGAACCACAACAACAACACAGCACTTCAGCGGGAGCAGGATCGTAAAAAAATTTATTATAATAAAAAGACAAATATTCCTAATTTCAGATGAGTGATGATCAGCAGATGCACATTTTTGTTCCCCCATCCTGTACATATTCAAATATTTGTTCTTTTTACTTCATTCATATTATTATTTCATGTACATTGTATGTATGTATGTATATTTTTCCTAGTATTTCATTTATATTTTGTGCTGTGTGACTGATTTTGCTGCTGTAACACAGGAATTTCCCATTTTTCTTGGGATCAATAAACATCTACATATCTATCTATGGATCTATCTACATATCTATCTATCTATCTACATATCTATCTATGGATCTATCTATGGATCTATCTACGGATCGATCTATCCATCCATCTATCCATCCATCTACATATCTATCCATCCATCCATCCATCTACTAACCCTCTTAAATCCTATCTATCTATCGATCTATCCATCTATCTAAGGATCTCCATCTAATCTAAGGAGTCTTCGTCGGATCATCCTCTATCTACGGATCCTATCTACCATCTACTAACGATCTTCCATCTATCATACGGATCCCGCCATCATTTCCCTTCCATCCAGACTCCATCCATCCATCCATCCATGGATCTATCTACATATCTATCTACACATCTATCTATCTATCTATCTATCTGTCTATCATATTTTAGATAATATTTAACTTTAAGGTCATTGTGCAGAGAACAAAGACAACGAAAAGCAGTTTGGGTCCAACCAGAAGTCCAAAAACAGCAGAAAAGTGCAACTTTTTTTTTTTTACATTGCAATAACAATTCTGTAGCGCAAATATCCAAAGAAATCGGGAGGAGAGCCTTTACATTTCAATTCCATTTTTAATTGTGTTCTAGTAGAGACCGATTGCACCAGGGCTGTAGTCAAGACCACCTTTGTCGAGTCCAAGACAAGTCCGAGACCAGGACTGGTCGAGTCCAAGACAAGTCCGAGACCAGGACTGGTCAAGTCCGAGTCAAGTCCGAGACCAGGACTGGTCGAGTCCAAGACAAGTCCAAGACCAGGACTGGTCGAGTCCAAGACAAGTCCGAGACCAGGACTAGTCGAGTCCAAGACCATCAACAGGACGTCCAGATCCAGAGCCAAGACCAGTAACTAGTCGAGTCAAGACAAGTAGACCAGAACTAGTCGCGTCTCCAACCTTCCGTAGACAAGGTGTATCGAGTCCAAGACAAGTCCAAGACCAGGACTAGTCGAGTCCAAGACCAGGACTAGTCGAGTGCAAGACAAGTCCAAGACCAGGACTAGTCGAGTCCAAGACCAGAACTAGTCAAGACCATGACAAGTCCAAGACCAGGACTAGTCGAGTCCAAGTCAAGACCGAGTCCAGGACAAGTCGAGTCCGAGTCAAGACCGAGTCCAGGACAGAATAAAGGTCTTATGCATGACAGTATCAAGACAATCATTTTGGGTTTCACTTTCCCTCCAATATTATGATCAACATAATAAAGACACCTGGACTCGGTCCAGACCAGAAGCCAGATCTAGCAAGACCAGTGGCCCAGACTCGAGTCCAAGACCGGATTTGAGTACTACAGCCCTGGATTGCATTCCCTAAACATAGATGTTATCTCAGTTGTTGGAAATTGAGATAAAGACAATATATGTTAATAGTTTATGAAGTAAAATGTCATTTCAGAATTGTTTTTAAAACCCTGAATAAGTCCCGGGTTATTAAGTCCCTCACCTCGGGGAACATGTTCTCCCTCTGCTGTCCACCGCCGACGTCCTTGGACTTGAAGACGCTGTCCACGATGACGCCCTGCAGGGGCCGGCTCTTCATCACGGACAGGGTCCCCACGGACTCGATGCTCTGGGCCGACAGGGCGTCCAGCTGGCCGACCTGGGGACACGAGACAGGGGACAGGAAGCGGCTGAGTACCAAACCCAATGATGCACAACCTGGTTTTGGGACCAGCTGTGTTAGAACTGGTGTGATGAACACAGAGCATTTAACCCATTAACCACAACATGGGAACATAAGGTCAAAAAAATCGGGAATTTTTGTTGTTTTTGAGCATTTCTTTAGATTTAGATTCAACTTTATTGTCATTGCACAGGTACAAGGCAACAAAATGCAGTTTGGGTCTAACCAGAAGTGCAATAGGAGCAGGTGCAGGATATACACTGGTTCATAAGTGCAGGACAGATAGATTGGTCCTATGAATGTAATATAATCTAAAGATAACAGAGTTAAGATAATAGAGTTGAGGTGCGTACCTGTTTCTCCAGCTCCACGTAGCTCTCCCGGTCCAGCTGGTGCACGGTGTAGCTCTGGCACGATCCCTTGCAGGATCGGAGCTTAATATCGATGTCCACCTGACGAGAGGACACAAGGAGATGGAAACTAAGCTTCCCGTTTGGCAAATCTTTGTCTCCACCAACTCTCCCGAAACTCTGGAAGTGGATAAACCTCCTACTGAGCCAAGCCGGCGTCCATTGTGGTCCCTAAAGGACCTGGTCTTCCAACCTGAGGATCGCCCAGTCCACCGGTTCCACCAGTTTCTTTACCATGCTTTCTGTCACAAACCGGGTCCCTAACCTGATCTGATTTCTACTTTGGCTCCAAACAACCACAAAACTGTAGTTTTTCTACTGTTATTTGGCACATGACGTTTTGCATGAAGACTTATTTTGTTGTGTTCTGAATTAATTTTAAAAAAAAGTTCAAACGGGGAAAAGTGTAAAAGGAAATGTCATAGTTCAACGTTTATTTTTATTTTTTTTACTTCAACACTGACACACACACACACACACACAGACTCTCTCACCACAGTTGACACACACACACACACCAAAGTCGATGGTGAGTTTGTCCTTTAGGTATTCACACACACACACACACACACACACACACACACACACACACACACACACACACACACACACACACACACACACACACACACACACACACACACACACACACACACACACACACACACACACACACACACACACACACACACACACCTTTCCAAGAGTCAACAAGTAACCATGTTCTATAGTTGACTTCAATAGACCAAAACTAATTGTGCTTTTGTATTTCCATAACGGAGCAGCGTGAGTTTGTGTGTTTTTGTCCCTGTCGGGCCTCCGTACCTCCAGCCTCTGCATGTCCACCACCTGGTCCTTGACCCGGTCCTTCAGGGCCCCCAGGATCCTCAGCTGTCGGTCGATCTTGATCTTCATGTCTGTGATCCTCTGACGCAGCGTCTGGGCCAGGTTGTAGTAGCTGTTGTCGTTATCTTGGGGGAACAAAGGAAGGGGCATTTCAAATTAAAATTAATTACCTCCCTGTTTTTATTTTTTTTTGTATTTATTTGTCTTTTTATCTGCTGTTGCCGCAAACTCGTCTTCCGTTGGGGGGCGCTAACGGATCCCCCAAACTCACGGCATGGATCGGATCGAGGTTTTGAGTCACGGATCGGATCAAAAAAAGGGAAGAATTTAGATCATTTACTAAAAATGTGATAATAACTTAAATAAATTGATAAATAATCAAATCCTTTCACCAGTAAAATTGCTGTTCAATGACAAAACAGGTGAGAACGGGTTATTTTACAATAACTTTGAACGCACCACAAGGTTTAACCCTTGTGTCGTCTTCCCGTCAACATTGAAAATCAACACTTTTTGTCGATGTTTTTAATTTTTTTTAAATGTTTTTGTCTCTTTTTTCAACACTTTTGACGCTTTTCTCAATGTTTGTCACTTTTTTTGACGTTTTCTACACTACGTAACACTAACTTATTAACTTTAGTTTTACAGTTATTTTTGGAATTTATGTTCAATAAACCTCATTTATAGGAAATTATCCCTAATGTTTGAGTTAGAAAAGCAGAAATTAGGAATTATTGAGACTAAAGTTAAAGGAATGGATGTTGATGATAATCACAGACTGGAATATGTCAACTTTTACTCAATACTATTTCAACAACACTTCCATTTGTTTTACAATGCTATAAAATAGAATAAGACCCAAAATTAATGAAAGTAGAGATTTGTACTTGGCAAAGAGCGTTGGACTCAATCATGTTATTTTGGGGGAATTAAAAACAACATTGATATTGGGAAATCTCTCTCTCACCAGAGTCGACGGTGAGCTTGTCCTTCAGGTAGTCGTAGGTCTGCTTGGAGACCTGGTCTGCGGAGCGGTGCTTGGCCTTGTTCAGGTCCAGGAGGCCTCGGATCTTCTCGATCCTCTTCATCGCCCCGTGGTCGAATTTATTTATCAGTCCCAGTATCCTGCAGCCCGACGGGCATTTGGCGCCCTGATGGAGGAGGGGGGGTAACGTCACAGACTGTTGCCCACTTTAACACTTTTATTTTTAACTGTATCCTTGAGATAGATAACGAGATAATAAAAGTGAGGAATCAAAGCCGTACCCAGTCGTCGTCTGAGCAGAAAGGCCAGTCCCTCTCCGTGGCACAGGTCTCAGATCTGGTGCCTTGCTCCACCGGTCGGGCGCCTCTGGGGTCGACCACCTGGGCCTGCAGACAGGGAGAGAGACAGACAGGCAGAGAGACAGTTAGACAGAGAGAGAGACAGTTAGAGAGACAGGCAGACAGAGAGAGAGAGAGAGAGACAGACAGAGACAGACAGACAGGCAGAGAGAGAGAGAGAGAGATAGAGAGAAGAGAAGAAGAGGAGTAGATAGAAGAAGAGACAGACACGAACGAAGACAGACGGCAGAGAGTAGAGAGAGAGACAGACAGACAGGCACAGAAGCGGCAGAGAGAGAGACACACAGACAGAGAGAGAGAGACAGACAGACAGAAGTACGAGAGAGAACGAACAGACGACAGAGAGAGAGACAGACAGACAGAGAGAGAGAGAGAGACAGACAGACAGACAGGCAGAGAGTGGAGAGAGAGACAGACAGACGAGGCAGAGAGACAGACGACCAGACGGCGAGAGTGAGAGAGAGACAGACAACGAACAGGCAGAGAGACAGACGACTGACAGACAGGCAGCGAGAGTGGAGAGAGAAGAGACCGACAGGCAGAGAGACAGACAGACAGACAGGCAGGCAAGTAGAGAGAGAGAGAGAAGAGAGACGACGACATACACAGACAGACAGACCGGAGAGGAGACAGACAGACAGACAGGCAGCAGACAGGGGGAGGCAGAGAGGAGAGAGAGAGAGAGAGAGGAGAGAGGACCGACAGACAGACAGACAGACGGCAGCGGGAGGCCAGGCGACCAGAGAGATGACGAAGCCCAGACAGGCAGACAGACAGGCACACAGACAGGCAGAGAGACAGACAGACAGACAGGCAGACAGGCAGAGAGTGAGAGAGAGAGAGACACACACGCAGAGAGAGAGAGACAGTTTACGTCTCCTGGATAACTACAAGTGCAGATATTCACCGCCTCGTTCCTCATACGTGAGCAGGTCTTTTCATAGCAATCGGTTCTCACTCCTAACTCGTAAAACACTCAGTGACTCAGATACCGACACAAAGATCAACCTTCAGAAGTGTGTGTGTGTGTGTGTGTGTGTG
>NC_045738.1:30319301-30320234 GCF_008692095.1 Etheostoma spectabile | reverse complement strand
TGTGTGTGTGTGTGTGTGTGTGTATGTGTTGGGTCAAACAACACAGGAGACTTTCACCCAGGAGACCACGGCTCGTGTCCTGTTCTTGTCCTGCGTGCCGATGAGATGTTCATTTTATAACCCCGACAACCATCTTTTCCTGAACTTAACTGCCCCGTTGTTGACCCAGCGTGAATTACGATGTGGAATATAAGTTTCCCCGTGCGAGAAAATGTGTGTTCACAAAGTACACTTCCATGGACGTCCCGGCCAGGACCCACCAGGCCATTTGAAGAAACTACAAACTAAAAGATTTATATTTAATATTATATATAAATATTGCTTTACTATATAATAGTAACCGAGCAGATTGTGAAATCCTCAGACCGGCCCGTCTGGCACCAACGACCACGCCACGCTCAAAATGGCTTGAATCCCCTTTCTTTCCCATTCTGACATTCAGTTTTGGAGTCCAGGACATGGTCTGGACCGGGTCAGGAGATGGTCTGGACCAGGTCAGGAGAGGGTCTGGACCAGGACCACCCCCCTAAATGCATTGCAGCAACTGCCGTGTTTATTTAGATTATTGAATTAATGAGAAATTGAACAGGTGTTCCTATTAATCCTTTAGGTGAGTGTGTATGCGTGTCTATTACGACAGGTATGTACAGGTGTGTGTCAACAGACTGATTTCAAGAGTCAGCCGTTCTATTTCCTCAACGTAAACAACCTTTTAGAGATAACAGCAGCTTCTACTGATAAGTGGCTCATTCCCACTTTGACCCGAGTACAACATGAAAAAAAGGTTAAAAACAAAATGGAACAATCCAACCTTTAAGGACACCAAGTTTCTTCACCAAACCTAGATATTGGCATGGGGAACTTTCCATAAGATCATCTCTCAATGCCAATCAAACCAGATATTAAGTTATACTGTGTATATATATATATATA
>NC_045738.1:30318797-30319291 GCF_008692095.1 Etheostoma spectabile | reverse complement strand
TATATATATATATACATACATACATACACACATACTTATGCCCCCTGTATTTTAAGGATTTAATTATTTACGATACATTAATAATTCACAAAAGAAAATCTGTGTCCTTAAAGGGTCGGATTTTTCCACATTTTTTGAATTAAGGCATTAAGATCAATTTCCAAAAGATGATTTTTTTTTTTTTATTCCTCTTTTTTGTCAACTTTAGCCCGGTTCCCCTAAATTTACGAGCACCACTGTGTTAACGATGAACTTGTCCTTCCAGGTCAAAATTGAAAATTAATAAATTTTTTTTGTGCTTTTCCGATGTTTTTGTCGCTTTTTCTGATTTATTTGTCACTTTTTAAAATGCTCTTGGTGCTTTTTTAAAACCCTGAGCTGGTTTAATAACAGGTTTTACAGTTATTCTTGGCAGTCATGGTCAACAAACCTCATTTATATCAAATTATACCTACGTTTTTTTTGTTAAAAAGGCAGAAATTAGATTTAGTTTG
>NC_045738.1:30318382-30318787 GCF_008692095.1 Etheostoma spectabile | reverse complement strand
AAGATCAGAAGATGTTGAGTGGATCTCAGATGGGTAGATGTATTAAAGTTTAGTCCGGATACTGTTTCAAACCATTAAAAGAAAAAAAATTAAAATCCTATAAGATTAAATAAAACACCCAAAAAAGGGTTAAAAGTATAGTTTCGTGAATTGGACTCACCAGAGCTGAAGCTGCACAAACCAACCCCAGACACACGAGTACGTTGAGTCGCTCCATCGTTCTTTCCTGTCGTCCTCGCTCCGCGTGAAGACCTGTCCCCGAATGCCCCTCCACCGCCGCCGTCGGCTCATTTGAAGCCGCGACCCGTGACTCGGCAGGACTCGTCTGATTGGTCGGATCGGGGTTGAGTAACCTCCGCTGTCAGCAGAGATGTGGAGGATGTTTGTTGTCCTGTGACCCCCCCC
>NC_045738.1:30317151-30318372 GCF_008692095.1 Etheostoma spectabile | reverse complement strand
CCCGCTCTGCTCCTAACTGGACTTACTGGCATTTCATCCCAATGTTCCCTCAAAGCAAACAGTGACACACAACTACACGCAAGCAAGGACCAATCAATGAGGACATATGTGACTGTTTTTTGTACATTTTCTGTTTACATCTACTCAAAAAACTCCCACTGACTATGTATTTTTTTGCAAATTTTGCACTTAACCCATTTAGCCTCTTTTTTCTTATTCAACAGTTCTGTTGCATGTACGTGTTTTTCTTTATGTAGTTTATTTTTTAGATTTATTTTCAGGTTTTTGTATTTTTTTTCCCCATCGACTGTACCGTCCATTAGGGTCTAAACTGAAAAATTATCAATTTTTTTTTAATTTTTGGTGCTTTTGTGCAATTTTTTCACCTTTTGTCATGTTTAAGACTTTTTTTTTTAATTCACGGTCAATAAACCTAATTTAAATAACATTATACCTCCTTTTTAAGCAGAAATGATTAATTATTCTGACTAATAGTTAACATCAGAGGATGTCGAGTGGATGACAGACTGGTTTAGGTCAGAATTTAGTCTTAAAACCATTTCAAAAAATTGTTCTCAAATGTTATTTGATAGAATGAAACACCAAAAGTTCAATGAAAGCATTTGTCGATTTTACCTGCGACTCACAGCCACAGATCCAGGTTATTTTGGGGCAATTTGGTTGCGCTCACAGGCGCTAGGGGGAAGCGAAACGACTACTATTCAACTCAAAAAAAGTCATAACCATTCCAGCGCCATCCCAAAACTGTTCAGTTAAGTTAAAAAAAACTGCATAATTCCCTTTAAGCAAAATTTTAACCCCGATTTTTATTATCTTGACCAAATACCTCGATATCGAGCGCAACGATATCGTAGAGTTGACAACTGGTGCTTTCACAATATATATGTATACAGTGAGATTTTTGATGAATAGTCATCAGTGATGTGGATATAATGACTAAGTGCTTAAAGGCCAATAACAGAACAGCTACACCAGTCTGGTAAGTTGAGAAGATGACATCACTTTACTGTAACGCAGCCTGTAAAACCAGGAAGAGACACCACACATATGTCACACAGTGTTTCCTATAGACTCATTCATTTGTGGCGACACAATCACAGTTATTTAAAGTATCCATTCAGCTGCATTTCCTTTCCCTGCTCTCCTCTGTCTCTCTGTCAACACACACACACACACACACACACACACACACGCACACAC
>NC_045738.1:30310412-30317141 GCF_008692095.1 Etheostoma spectabile | reverse complement strand
ACACACACACACACACACACACACACACCTACCTGTTGTTTCAACAAAAGCGTCTAGTGATAAATCTGGGGACATGCTGCAGTAAAGACAGTGACTTACTGTAAAAAAGTCACCAGTGTTGACCAGCAAGCATGCGAGTCACAACCCCCCCCCCCCTCGCAATAATAATAATAATAATAATGGGTGGAAGGATGAGAACTGGCTATTTGCTTTGGGTAAAAAGAAACCTGATAGTTTCACCCCGTTATTTTTGATCCATAATGTTTTGTTCATTGTCAGTAAATGTTATCTTTGCAAGGAAGAATGGGCAGAAAACCCCAGTGGTACGATGAGGTACGCTGATAAAGACTTATCCAAAGACTTGGAGCTGTGATTGAGGAAAAAGGGGTCTCTACAAAGTATTGACTTTAGGGGGGGGGGGGAAATAGTTCTGCACATGTGGATAAAGACAACTTGTCAAAGACATTCTGTCAGAGAGGAGCGAAGAGACTAGAACAATTTTCCCATTTAACAAGCTGGCATCAGAGAAATTTCCCCTTTTTTTTTTTTTTAAAGTAAAATGACTCAAAATCAATAATTGATTATCCAAACAGTTGGTGATCAATTGAAGAGTCCTAGTGTTTGTGTGTTGCTTGGTGGCTCGTGAGATGCTGGCGGAGGCGGAAGCGTTTCTCACAGCGTTGGCACCCAAAGGGCTTCTCGCCCGTGTGAATGCGGACGTGTTTGGCGAGGTTGCTCCTGTGGTTGAACCGCTTCCCGCAGTCTTTACAGTCGAAGGGTTTCTCCCCCGAGTGGATCGTCTGGTGGTTCTTCAGGTTGGCGGCCAGGGAGAAGCGCTTGCCGCACTCGGTGCAGCGGTACGGTTTCTCCGCCACCTCGCTGCACCGGTGAGCCGTCAGCTCGGCGAGCCCGGGGAAGCCCCGCCCACACAGCGGGCAGCGCGGCTTCTCCTCGTGCGCCGACAGGTGCGCCTTCAGCGTGGACGGGTGACCGTAGCCCTTCCCGCACACGGTGCACTTGTACGGTCTCTCGCCCGTGTGGCTGCGCTCGTGGGCCACGAGGTGCTGCAGGAGGCGGCACGCCTTGCCGCAGTAGGCGCACTGGTACGGCTTCTCGCCGCTGTGGATCATCTGGTGCTTCTTCAGGTTGCTGCGGCCGCTGAACGCCTTGTGGCACACGCCGCACTCGAAGGGCCGGTCGCCCGAGTGGGTGAGCCGGTGCGCCGCCAGCGAGGCGTGGAGCCGGAAGCGCTTGGGGCAGAGCGCGCACCGGTGCGGCTTCTCGCCCGTGTGGAGGCGCTCGTGCTGCCGCAGCTTGGCGAGCTGCTTGAAGCTGACGTCGCAGCGGGCGCAGCTGAACGGTCGCTGCGCCGAGTGGCGGAGCATGTGCGTCTTCAGGTCGCCCTTCCGGGCGCACGTCTTGCCGCACTCCTCGCACTTGAACGGCCGCTCCGACGTGTGGACGAGCAGGTGCTGCTTCAGGGTGCCCTGCCTCCCGAACTGCTTGTGGCACACGTCGCAGGTGTAGCTCTTCTCCCCCGTGTGGGTGAGGAGGTGCTGCCGGAGGATGTGCGGCATGTAGAAGCTCTTGTTGCACTGCTTGCAGACGTGGGGTCTCTCTCTTGGACTCGCCCCCTCGGGGGCTTCTTTACTCTTGGTGTTTTCACCGGCCTCTGTGGGGAGGTGTGCACGCTGCCATGAGCGCCGGTTACTCCGGAGGCTCCGGCTGCGCTTGTTGCATGACTGCTCTGTCTGCTCCATCTGCTCCGTCTGCTCCGTCTGCTCCGTCTCGGGCCGGCTCGGCGGTCCCGTGGTGGCACCGCAGTGGTAACGCTGGTGCCGGGCGACGTTGCTCCTCTTGGCGAAGGATTTGCCGCAGTTCTCACAGCGGTGGTGCTGCGGTTCAGAACCTACTGCTTCTGTGCTTCTTCCACTTTGTTTTCCTCGGGGGTCACAGGGATAGAGAGAGAGAGAGAGAGAGAGAGAGAGAGAGAGAGAGGAGAGAGAGAGGGAGGGAGGGAGGAAGAAATGCAGTTAATGTTCAGTTTCTGTCCCAAGATCATTTTTACAATACTGCTATCTTTGAACTAGAGCCCGACCGATAAAGGATTTTTAAGGCCGATATTGATATTTTGTGATTTAAAAATCCAATATTCCGATATATCGGCCAAAATACCATGTATTTATTTTTTTAAATCAAGAAACGCGTAACAAAACAAACAGATTTCCCTAATATTAGTCATTTGTAATTATTTATGAGTAAAGCTACAAACACAAAAATGGCACATACTAAAGAAAGCTTCAGATCCAGTATTAGGGACCACTAAGGTCTATATAAAGAGACTTCAGAGACAGTATTAGGGACCACTAAGGTCTATATAAAGAGACTTCAGATACAGTATTAGGGACCACTAAGGTATATAAAGAGACTTCAGATACAGTATTAGGGACCACTAGGTCTATATAAAAGGACTTCAGATACAGTATTAGGGGACCACTAAGGTCTATATAAAGAGACTTCAGTACAGTATTAGGGACACTAAGGTCTTATAAAAGAGACTTCAGTACAGTATTAGGGACCACTAAGGTCTAATAAAAGAGACTTCAGATACAGTATAGGGGACCACTAAGGTCTATATAAAAAGACTTCAGATACAGTATTAGGGACCACTAAGGTCTATATAAAGAGACCTCAGATACAGTATTAGGGACCACTAAGGTCTATAAAAGAGACTTCAGATACAGTTTAGGGACACTAAGGTCATATAAAGAGACTTCAGATACAGTATTAGGGGACACTAAGGTCTATATAAAGGGGACTTCAGATACAGTATTAGGGGACCACTAAGGTCTATATAGAGACTTCAGATACAGTATTAGGGGACCATAAGGTATATATAAAGAGACTTCGATACAGTATAGGGGACCACTAAGGTCTATATAAAGACTTCCGAGTACAGGATAGGGGACCACTAAGCTCTATATAAAAGACTTCAGATACAGTATTAGGGGACCACTAAGGTCTATATAAAATCATCCAAACAACACCATGTCATGGGACCTTGGAAACAAAGCTCCAACACTCCCTCCAGCAGGTCAAAATTCAACATTTTCTAGATGACAACATGTATGAAAGTGCATTTTCTAGAGAAGAAAATTAAAAACAGCGCATATTTTTCAGCTTGACAGAAATAATTACCTGGCGCTCCCGGCTCAGAGGCTTCTTCATCTTCAGCTTCTGGTTGCTCCGGTGTGGCGACGCTGGAGCTCTTCTCCCCGGTGTGGGTGAGGAGGTGCTGACGGAGGGTGTGCGGCATGAAGAAGCTCTTGTCGCACTGCTTGCAGACGTGGGGTCTCTCTCTTGGACTCGCCCCCTCGGGTGCTTCTTTACTCTTGGTATTTTCACCGGCCTCTGTGGGGAGGTGAACCCGCTGCCGAGAGCGCCGGTTACTCCGGAGGGTCCGGCTGCGCTTGTCGCATGACTGCGTCTCCGTCTGCTCCGTCTGCTCTGTCTGCTCCATCTGGGTCCGGCTCGGCGGCCCCGTGGTGGCGCCGCAGTGGTAACGCTGGTGCCGGGCGACGTTGCTCCTCTTGGCGAAGGATTTGCCGCAGTTCTCACAGCGGTGGTGCTGCGGTTCAGACACTCCTTCCTGCTGCTGCTGCTGCTTCTCCACTTTGTTTTCATCGGGGGAGAGAGAGAGAGAGAGAGAGAGAGAGAGAGAGAGAGAGAGAGAGAGAGAGAGAGAGAGAGAGAGAGAGAGAGAGAGAGAGAGAGAGGAAGGAAGAAATACAGTTAAAGTTTGGGAAAAACAGCCGGAGAAGAGGAGCAGCAGAGACAGAGCATGAGAGAAAAGTCACAGAGAAACATGTAAAGGTCGATCATATTTAAGATAGAAAAGCAGAGACTATTTCTCCACATCGTCAAGTATCTTTATGTCATTTTATAAAACTACAACTTTGAAACTCTTTAATAGTAATGATCATTAAAACAAAAGCTCCAACCGTTGATTAACCATTTGGTGTAAATATACTTCCTCCAGCTTGTCAAAAGTCAACATTTTTCTCATTCATTCATGTGTCGAGTTGCATTTTCCATTGAGGAAAATTAAAAGCAGTGCAGTAATCACCTGGCGCTCCGGGCTCAGAGGCTTCTGCAGCTCCCGGTTGCTCCGGTGTGGCGACGTCGTCCGAGGAGCCGTTTGGTGTTTTTGCGTCGGGTTCCTGCCGGCGCTCCGCTGAATCACCGCCGCCTGCCTCGTCGAGCGTGGCCTCCGTTTTGAGCGACTCGGACAGTATCAACCACACCACCCCGTCCTCCGGAGACACCAACCCTTCCTTCCAGTCGGGGTCCTTGTAGTCGTCTACGACGTCTTCACAAGGCCGGATCTGTGCTGCGGTGTCAGTGTCGCCCCAGTGGGGCTCCTGTTTTATCGTGTCCGCCTGCTGTGGATTCCCAGAGGAGACGCCGTCCTCCGACCGCCCGTCCTCCGACCGCCCGTCCTCCTCCTCCTCTAACTCGACCTCGATGCTGGCGTAGCTCTGCTCTGCCGCCGGATGAAGGATCCACCCGTTCGGTCCTGGAGTTTTCCGGGCGACGGCTGACGAGTCGCCTGAGGAGACAAGTTGACTCGTGAAGCAGAGTTTGGCTGAATCTCATTTCTCCATCTTACCCCTTCACCTTCCCCTAGGTCTTTCACAAGAGAGTAAAGGCTGTTCCAATACTCAACAATACTGTGTGGTGATGTAACCGAGTGGTGTCCAATTTCATAGGGGTAGGTTTTCACCCCTTACCAACGATGCAGGCCTAGTATGTTGTGTGTAATGTCTTCACGCTACTGGGATTAACAAAGCATCCATCTATCTATCTATCTATCTATCTATCTATCTATCTATCTATCTATCCATCCATCCATCCATCCATCCATCCATCCATCTAATCCACTGTGGCAGCAGCTTAGAAAACAAAGCCCCATGGCACTCGCTGATAACTAATCCTCTTATTTAGTATTATTAATACTTAACCATTTAATTTCATTACTGTGCAATATTTAACACTCAGGACTTTTGATACACCAAACTATATTTTTGCATATTGTGTAAACAGTTGCTCTCAGAACTGTGCACCACACCCCACCCCCTCTTTTCTTTTTTCCTTTACTACTGACATTTTATATCTTTATATTTTTGGATTTTGTGTTGACGCCGTAAAAGGGGTTGCTTGAATCTCGTTGCACAGGCACTGCACTTGTGTACAATGCCAATAAAAGACTTTCTGTTCTATCAATGTGGCCAAAAAAGCAGAATGTGTTTTTCAAGGCCGACGGCGTCTCTCTGCATCGAGTTGGTGTTTCGCCTGCATTAATTAAGAAGCGTAGCTCAGGTCATAACTTAAATATTACAGTGTAACACTGGCTGTGAAACCAGAGGAGCAGCGTAACTGACTTCTTGCAGGTTGGGTGTTAGCGCCATCCTGTGGCGTTCAGAGGGACAGACACCGAAGCCCCACACGGCGATAGGAACAACTGATTCACAACTTCTTTTAACCCTCATGTTGTCCTCATGTTGTCCCCATGTTGTCCTCATGTTGTCCCCATGTTTCCTATAGAATGTTCTTTTAATTCCCCAAAATAACATGTTGATTCCAACGCTCTTTGCCAAGTACAAATCTTACTTCATTAATTTTGGGTCTATTCTATTTATAGCATTGTAAAACAAAGTGAAGTGTTGTTGAATAGTATTGAGTAAAAGTTGACATATTCCAGTCTGTGATTATCACAACAGCCATTCCTTTAATTTTAGTCTAATAATTCTAATTCTTGCTTTTCGAACTCAAACATCAGGTATAATTTCCTATAAATGAGGTTTATTGACCATAAATTCCAAAAATAACTGTAAAACTACAACTAATAAGTTAGTGTTACGTAGTGTTGAAAAGGTAAAAAACAAAAGTGACAAACATTGAAAAAAGGGACAAAAACGTAAAAAAAAGGTTAAAACAAGACAAATAAAAGTGTTGATTTTCGCATTTTTTTGATTTGAGTAGTTAACAGTCCTAAAACTCCGCAAGTAGGCGTCCTAGAAGACTTTTATTATGGACGCCTTGCGGCCAATCAAAATTGAGCATTTACCCAGACCAAGGCGTAAATATTCACCAGCTGCTCACCGTCCTGATGCAGCCGCCCAGCTGGTCCCGGGTCTGCCGGTTCCTTCAGGCAGTCCACCAGTAAGACGGACAGCTGCCTGAAGCCCGGCGGAGGAGGACCGCCCCGCAACGCCATCATCTCCGCCGCGGTCGGTCAGAGCGCCATGGACCCGCAACAGACCTGAAAGACACGAGGTCACCACTCATCAGGCCACAGGGGAACCTCTTAGGAAGGTCTCTACCAGGGCTGTAGTCAAAACCACCATAGTCCAGTCTAAGTCAAGTCCAAGACCAAGACTGGTTGAGTTCAAGTCAAGACCGAGTCCAAAAAGGTTTGAGTCTGAGTCAAGACAGAGTCCATAAAAGGTTTGAGTCTGAGTCAAGACAGAGTCCAAAAAGGTTTGAGTCCAAGTCAAGACCAAGTCCAAAGAGGTTCGAGTCCAAGTCAAGTCCAAAAAGGTTTGAGTCCAAGACAAGACCGAGTCTAAAAAGGTTTGAGTCTGAGTCCAAAGGGGTTCGAGTCCGAGTCAAGTCCAGGACAGAATAAAGGTCTTATGCACGACAGTATCAAGACAATCATTTTGGGTT
>NC_045738.1:30307331-30310387 GCF_008692095.1 Etheostoma spectabile | reverse complement strand
CGACTTCTTGCGTTGTGGTGTTAGCGCCATCCTGTGGCGTTCAGCAAGGACAGACACCGGGGGGGGGAGAGCCCCACAACGGGATACGGAACAACTGATTCACACTTACTTTAAAAACTACACCCTCACTGTTGCTCATGTTTGTCCCCAGGTGTCCTCCAATGGTGGTCCCAATTGTCCCATGTTTGTCCTCATGTTGTCTCATGTTGTCCCCATGTTGTGTCCCATGTTGTACTTATATCAATGTCGTTTTATATCTCCCAAACTAACATGATTGATTCCACGACTCTTTGCCAAGTACAATCCTCCTACTTTCATTACTTTGGGTCTATTCTATTTTTATAGCATTGTAAACAAAGTGAGTGTTGTTGAAATTATTGAGTAAAAGTTGACAATTCCAGTCGTGATTATCATCAACAGCCCTTTCCTTTATTCTTAGTCTAAATTTTCTAATTCTTGCTTTCGAAAACAGGCAACATCAGTTTATAATTCCTATAAATGTAGGTTTATTTGACCTGAAATTCCAAAAATACGCCTGTACGGTGTAACGCCCCGACAACAATGTAAATGCTGTCCTCAACGTACGGGTCGAAAGGCTAAAAAAGCACCGTGCGGGGGGGAGAGCGAGTGATGGAAAACAAAGGGAGGGCAAACCAATGGTGCATGGCTGGATGCAAAAAACATTGAGGTTAAAAGTAAAAACAGGTAAACAACATAAAAAGTGTGTGATTTTCGCATTTCTTTGTGTGAGTGGAACAGTCTAAACTCCGCAGTAGGCCCGTCGTAGAAGAGCCTTTTTAATTAATGGACGCCTTTGCGGCCAATCAAATTGAGCATTTACCCAGCACAAGGCTAAATATCATCACCAGCGCTCCACCGTCCTGATGCAGCCGCCCAGCTGGTCCCGTCGTCGTGCCGGTTCTTCAGGCAGTCCCCAGTAGACGGACCGCTCCCTGAACCCGGCGAGGAGCGACGCCCCGCAAGCTCCATCATCTCCGCCGCGGTCCGTCAGAGCGCCATGGAGACCCGACCCGGACCTGGAAGACACGGAGTCACCACTCAGTGGCCACAGGGAACTACTTTATGGGGAAGGTCTCTACCAGGCTGTATCAAAACACCATAGGTCTCATCCAGTCAAGTCCAAGGACCCCAGACTGGTTAGATCTCCATTTCAAGCACCGAGTCCAAAAAGGTTGAGTCTGAGTCAAGACAGAATTCCATAAAAGTTTGATCTGGGTCAAGACAGAGTCCGAAAAGGTTTGAGTCCAACAGCTCAGGGGGAGACCCGTCCCAAGAGTCGAGTCCCAAGTCAAGTCCAAATAAGGTTTTGTGTCCAAGACAAGACCGATGTCATAAACAAGGTTTGAGTCTGAGTCCAAAGGGTTTTGAGTCCGAGTCAAGTCAGGCAGAATAAAGTTTTGCACGACAGTATCAAACAATCATTTTGTTGGTTTCCCTTTCCCTCCAATATTATCATCAACATAATAAAGACACCTGGACTCGGTCCAGACCAGAAGCCATATTGGGCAAGACCAGCGGCCGAGACCGAGACAAGTCAGAGTCCAAATTCTAGCGAGTCCGAGACAAGTCCGACCCCATAGAAAAACGGTCTTGAGTCCAGACTCGAGTCCAAGACCGACCTCGAACACTACAGCCCTGGTCTAAACACTAACAGAAGTCAGGCGATTCCCCGTCGCAGACTAACGCCTAGACTGGGAATGGAAACCTGAGTCCCGCTAGAGCTCCTGTCGGGTCAATCGTTTGGTGGAAGGAGGTCGTCAAACTCGGTCCTAAAAAGTGACATTCTGCATAACCAGCTCTTAAGTAGGTTTTGAGGATGACACTGTTGTAAGTCTAAATGGACCTTTAATTATATGGAGCTTTTCTAGTCTTAACGACTACTCAAAGCTCTTCTACGTCTGACAGGTGAAGTGCACACCACAACCACGTCAAAAAATTCAGCAAATAGTCTGAATGGTTAGTGCTCCGTTGTGCAGGTTGTGCCGTTAAAAATTTTCGTTTGTGCAGTTTTGGTTTCTGAGATATAAAAATTATAATTGGGCCGATGACGTCACCATCCACCAATCGCTCAAAAAAAAACCAAGTGGGCTAGTTCGTTATGCTCGCGTTTGTGCCAGGTTTGTGCCGTTGAAATTTTTTTGTGCAGCTTTCGTCTTTGAGATATTAAAAAATTATAATTTTGGCGATGACATCATCCGCCCCATTTTGCTCCAAACAAGGAAAATCTGAAGAATTAAAAGAACTAGCCACCTTGGTTTGTTTTGGAACATGATAGGGTGACGGTGACGTCCATCGGCCAAAAATTATAACTTTTAATATCTCGAACAAAAGCTCACAACGACAGGTTTAACGGACACAAACCTGCACAAACGCGACTAACGAATAGCCCCACTTTGGTTGGTTTTGGGGAGCGATATGAGGGGGATGTGAAATATGGGACGGCTAAAAAATATAATTTTAAAGTCTCAGAAACCAAAACGAACACAAACGAAAATTTTAACTGGGCTCACCAAACCGCAACAAACGGAGCACTAACCATTTCAGGACTAATTTCAGCATCAGACTATTTGCTGAATTTTTTGACGTGGGTGGGGTGTCAGCTTCACGCAGCTGCACAGGAACCATTCACACGGTGAATATAAACACACGTGAAATCAGACAGAATAAGAAACGCTCATTTGACCTCAAATGGTTGAGTAAAAAGATCTGTACTACTTTTGCGCACACAGACAGACACACACACACAAAAGCATATGCATGTACACACACACACACGCACATATAAGCATATACACACATATGCATACATACACACACGCGCGCGCGCGCACACACATCACACACACACACCTATGTGAAATTAGCATAACATGGGACCTTTAAGTTAAGTTGAGTAAATTCCGCCACTACCGTTAGCTGCTAGTGTAGTTCTATGATGCTAGCATTAGCTTAGATGCTAACATTAGCTTAGCCCCGGTTTTTGCCTCCCGACATTAAGCTGACATTCACATAGGCGGTTAAACCTGGGGGGGGGG
>NC_045738.1:30306268-30307321 GCF_008692095.1 Etheostoma spectabile | reverse complement strand
GGGGGGGGGGGGACTTTGTCTGTATCCCGCTTTAAGTTGTTATGACTTTATGGTGAAAGGCAAACTGTAAGTACACGGAGAGAAAACCACATCCGGGACTCACCAAGCGGAGCTAGCGGCGAGTCTTTACCCGGGCTAACGTTTGAGCTAAACGGCTGCTGAAGAGAGTGACAATAACAACATAAATACAGGTCCCCCCGCGTCTGTAGGCTTTCTAAATGCACAACGTGTCTGTCGTCTTCTCCTGACGAGAAAATCATTCCGAAAAAACGGGATAAACACGAACAAAAACAAACGAAAAGAGAAGCCGCGGGTAACGTGAATTGCCGAACATGAGTGCTTGTTCTCTTCCGGGTTTGGTAGTTCCTCAACCAATGGGCTGCGAGACAGTGAGGAAGAGGCGGGAGATTTGGCACCAATCGCTGTGTCGCTTGTTTTCAAGGAGACGGCACCTCGTTTAGGTCAAAACTGACACACTACGCGTTTTAAATGACAGCTTTTACGAGCGTGTCTGTTCGTTAAAAACACCTTTAATTAACGTTAAATAACTCTTTAAAACGTATTTATTATTATCAGGGATGGAAGAAGTGCTTAAAATGTAAGTTTAATTAAACAAATTCCCACAGAGTTTCCTAAAATCCACTAGATGGAGCCACGAGATCATATCAAATATCAAATAATATCAAATAATATCAAATAATATCACACTTACACACAACTAATAACCAGTTTGGCTCCCTGAGACACGAGTAAAATCTGTTTGTATAGTAAACAGAAGAGACATAAATGTATACACACACACACACACACAAACACACACACACAAACGGACACACACACACAGACACACACACGCACACAAACACCCACAAAGACAGATATACACACAAAGACACACACACAAAAAGACACACACAAACACACACACACACATACAGACAGACACATACAGGCACACACATACATACAAAGACAGACACACACACACAAAGACACATACACAAACAAAGACACATATATATACACACACACAGAGACACACACACACACACA
>NC_045738.1:30303654-30304016 GCF_008692095.1 Etheostoma spectabile | reverse complement strand
ATGCACACAGAGACACGCATATGCACACAATCAATGCACACACACGTACACACACACATATACGCACACACACATATACGCACACACATACACACACATATGCACACACGTACACACACACACACATATATATACGCACACACATACACACACATATGCACACACGCACACACGCACACACACACGTAGATACGCACACACACTTGTACATGTGGACCCAATGTCAAAGAAAAAAGAACCTTCTTTCATCTAAATCAGTATTTCTTTTCTTATTTGTTTTGGTTGCAGCACGTTTCCTGAAGGTTCGCTTTGGTGGTTTAATCGGAAAGTTTTCTTCGTTCTTTGGTTACAGCGAACGTTCT
>NC_045738.1:30303522-30303615 GCF_008692095.1 Etheostoma spectabile | reverse complement strand
TAGAACGTTCCCTGACGTTCTCTCAACCTGTAGAACGTTCCCTGACGTTCTCTACTGGTTGCAACCTGTAGAGAACGTTAGGGGAACGTTCTC
>NC_045738.1:30303275-30303512 GCF_008692095.1 Etheostoma spectabile | reverse complement strand
TGCAACCTGTAGAACGTTCCCTGAAGTTCTCTACAGGTTGCAACCAGTAGAACGTTCGCTGACGTTCTCTCAACCTGTAGAACGTTCCCTGACGTTCTCTACAGGTTGCAATCCGGAGAGAACATCAAGGAACGTTCCCCCAACGTGCTCTACAGGTTGCAACCTAACCTAAACGTTAGTTTTTGGTTTGGCTCGAACTAACCTTTAGAGAACCAAAGGTTGCAACCTGTAGAACGT
>NC_045738.1:30293554-30301989 GCF_008692095.1 Etheostoma spectabile | reverse complement strand
AGAGAGAGAGAGAGAGAGAGAGAGAGAGAGAGAGAGAGAGAGAGGGAGAGACAGAGAGTCTTGTTGAGTTGCTGATGAAGATTCAACACAGAGCGTCTTCTCTTCATGAAATGAACTCGTCCTGTAATCTGGGTCAGTCTCTCACTCAGGGTCACTTCATCACTTACAGGGTAAAAACATTAAATTAAATTAAAATAAAACATCAAGTGAGGGTGTTTTCTGCACCTCGTGACCAGCTCGACCTGTAACTTTACCCCACGGGACCCGGGAGTTGCTGGTCCACCTCTGCGTCCGTCGGTTAGTTTGTTATGGTGTGGACTCGCCAGAAAACAAGCTGTGGTTCACTGGCATTTCTTTCACCCTCATGTTGTCCTCATGTTGTCCTCATGTTGTCTTCATGTTGTCCTCATGTTGTCCTCAATGATGTCTTCCATGTTGTCCCATGGTTTGTCCCGATGCCCTCAAATTCCCGAGTTGTCCCTCATGCGTCCTCACGTTTGTCCCTCCAACGTTGTCGCCACATGTTGATCTTCATGTAGTCCTTCTGGTGCCAACCTCAATGTTGTCCTCATGTTGTCTTCACACGTGTCAAGCCATGTTGCTTCATGTTGTCTCATGTTGTCACCTCACGTTGTCCCATGTTTGCCCTCATGTGCCTCAGATATTGCCCTCAATGGTGTTCCTCATTGTCTTCATGTTGCCCTCATTTTGTCCCATGTTTGTCCCATGTATGCCTCACGTTGTCTTCATGTTGCCCTCATGTTGTCTTCATGTTGTCCTCATGTTGCCCTCATGTTGTCCTTGTGTTGTCTTCATGTTGTCTTCATGTTGTCCTCATGTTGTCCTTGTGTTGTCTTCATGTTGTCTTCATTAATTTTGTCTTTTATTGATTTTGGGTCTTATTCAATTTTATAGCATTTGGAAACAAAAGTGTTTTGTCTGTCTGTGTGTGTGTGTGTGTGTGTGTGTGTGTATATGAGTGTCTGATTGTCTGTGTGTGTGTCTGTGTGTGTGTGTCTGATTGTCTGTGTGTGTGTCTGTGTGTTTCTGTCTGTGTCTGTTGTTTTCCTTTAAATTAACTTTTTTTTTTTTTTTTTTAAAGTCCATTAAAGAGAAGCTAACAAAGGAAAACAGGACCCAAAACAAATGAAGTGGAAGTTATCGAGGTTCCACTCGACAGCACCGACACAATAACGAAGGAAACTACATTTTTGTGGGTATCATCGTTTTAAATGACACGTTTGTGCGCATCATTACACACAGGAGGTATGAATATGGATCCAATTCCTGCTGTCATCATAAATCTGCAGCTCCCTCCGGAGTGAAAGAAATATAACAAAATTAAAAGGATTTCTCATTTTTTCATTTTATGCCTTTTCCAAAGTTTTTGTCACTTTTTACGACATTTCAGCCACGTTCGTTGGGTGTTTCTTTGCGGCTTTTTCCACATTTTTGTTTTCTTTTCGATGTTTTTGTCCACTGTTTGGACGTTTTTGTCACTTTATCACAAAGGATGATGTTTTAGGTTTTTTTTTGGTAACTTTTTGTCCCTTTTTGTTGCTTTTCTTGACATTTTCTATGTTCTTTTTTGACATTTTTGGTGCTTATTCCGGCACTGCCTTACCATTAAATATACACTAATTCTAAACTTAACACTAAAACCGAGTTTTCCCCCTCAAACAGACGCGTTTTCCCATTTCTACGAATGTCCTCAGGTTTCACTTATGTATTATTGTCCAAAATGTCCTCTTTTATCATCATTATTGTCATCCTCATATGTCCGAAAATGTCGACAAATCAAAGTTCAGTTTGCAGAAATCTTCTTGAGTGTCTCTTATCTTTCGAGAAACCAAACTCTCAAGGTCTAAACATTAAATTAGCTCTAAAATACAAATAGAAGCGCAAGGACACACAGAGAAATGATATTAAAAAAAGATTTCCTCACCCTGTCATTTAGCTGTCAACGTGCAACACTAAAATAAATATTGATGATCACTACTGGCATCGTCCGCCTGTGTCTCAAAATCGGTGATAAAACGTAAACATATGTTCCTTTGATTTTACTATTTCAGGGAACTCCAAATTTGTTAGACGTTATCCTCTGGGGACCATGAATATTTGCACCAAATTTCATTGTAATCCGTGAAATTGTTGTTGAGATATTTTCGTCTGGAAATGGGAAAGCAGGGACATTATTTCTGATGTGACAAATGTAGGTAAATATCATTTTGGACATGTCGGTAGATAGCGTGACAGTCGGAAACAGTGTTGCCCCAGGTTACCTGAGTACACCCTTAACCCTTGTGTGGTCCTTGGGTCAAATTTGACTTGTTTTTGGAGGTTTCTATATCAGAAATATAGGTTTATTTCAACCAAATGTCCCCAAAAATATCATGCAACACTAAAATAAATATTGACGATCACTGCTTTCATGGTCTACCCGTGTCTCACAATCTCTACTAATACATGGACATATGTTTCTCTGATCTTACTGTTTACTAATACTAGAATATTGACCGATTTTACCCAAAAGATTTGGCATAATTTCATCAGAATCAGAAATACTTCATTAATCCCCGAAGGGAAACTCTGTGTTGCAGTTGCACAAATAGTAGCATTATTATAAGAAGTGTGGATATTTACATAGTTAAAGGAACAATTATGATACAGTATTTACATAATTAACATAATTAAGGTGTTGCAATGGTGAAAAGTAATAATAATGATAATGTAACGATACATTCAAGTTGGTATAAGAAGACGTAACGAGACAGAAATGGGGACTGATTTACAGGCTGCTTCATGCTTTACAACAGGCGAACCAAGCCAGGTCGATTTTGGTCGATGGGAAGACGACACAAGGGTTGACTTTCCATTTCACGGGGCTTCCAGGTGTCTCCGCCTCACGGCTCAGTGGTCTTGCTGCTGTGTTTATTAAGTAGAGCAGCTTCCCCAAGGAGGGCAGACGTCCTGCGTTCTGCGGGAACAACGCGGCCTGTCACTTCGCATCATCGCAGCGAGAGGTTGTTCCGGGCCGAGGCCCCGGCTTCGTCTGCAGCTTATTGTCCGTCTCCGGGACCGTGGCCTGTGGAAATGTCAGAAATGTCCAACTGTTTGACTCCGGGGACAAGTGCCTTTGCTGAACGACTGCTGAGATGTAAATGCAACTATCCAGTGTTTAACCCTCGCGTTGACTTCCCGTCAAAATTGAAAATCAACCCTTTTGTTGAGGGTGTTTTATCGATGTTTTCAACTTTTTCTTATGTTTTTGTCCCTTTTTTCAACACTTTTGACAGTTTTTTTTCCAATGTTTGCCTCTTTTTGACATTTAACGCTACGTAACACTAACTTATTAACTTTAGTTTCAGTTATTTTTGGAATTTATGGTCATTAAACCTCATTTATAGGAAATTATACCTAATGTTTGAGTTAGAAAAGCAGAAATTAGGAATTATTGAGACTAAAATTAAAGGAATGGATGTTGATGATAATCACAGACTGGAATATGTCAACTTTTACTCAATACTATTTCAACAACACTTCCATTTGTTTTACAATGCTATAAAATTGAATAAGACCCAAAATTAATGAAAGTAGAGATTTGTACTTGGCAAAGAGCGTTGGAATCAATCATGTTATTTTGGGGAATTAAAAACCACATTGATATAGGACAACATGAGGACAACATGAGGACAACATGGGGACAACATGAGGACAACATGAGGGTTAAAGTGCAAATATTTGATATTAATGGACGTCCGTTACATTCAAGCCGTTGCCAAATGAGTTGATAGAAAGCAAATTAAAGCTAATTAAGCCTATCAGCTCAACAAAACCCTCTCTGTATTTCTCAGTATGGCTATGTGTACAAAATAGTGTCTTTTGGTGACGTTTGTGCACAGAGGCATGAGTGAAGATAAATAGTGAAGATAAATACCTCTTCTGCAGAGTCCATTTTGTTTTTTTATGTCCTTCTCAGCTGCATGGAGGACGGGGGGACGGGGGGACGGGGGGACGGGGGGCGATCAACGAAGGCTTTCATTATGTGGATGCTACAGTGATGTTGTCATTTCATGAGGGAGAAGGACACCATGCACTTTGCCTTTAAAGCAACAATCTTACACGAGATTTCCAACCAGTAAACGTGTGTTCCTGTCCCCAGAACCACAATCTTCTTTATAATCTCGTTTTGTTGCCTAAACTTAACTCTCACCGCCGCATGATGCTCACTTTTTGTGGGGCTAAACTTAACTGTTGTTAAGTTGTCGTTAACTGGTTGAGCCCAAATGCAAACACAAAGACCAGAATGATGGTCTAACAGGTTTATTCCAGCGTCCAATGTTGGGGATTCAATGATGAAAAAAACCAAGTCCAAAACAAATCCAACGTAATCCAGGGTGCAGAGCGTGATTGGTACTGTGTCCGATAATCCAGTGATCCAGGGTGGAGGCCAGGAAGGGTGGAGGGCAGGAGGGGTGGAGGGTTAGGAGTCAGGTTCACGGAAACTGTGGCAGACAAAGATCAATAAGTACAAGCGAAGTACACAAGCTAATCCAAAAAGTAGAGTCAGTAAAGAGACTAACATCGTGTCTAAACTAGGATCTGACGAGTGAGCGGTAGGTTGACCGGGTATTTGAAGCAGAGGGGATTGGATCTGATGATCTCCAGCTGCAGAGGGGAGGACAGACAAAGGGGGGGGGGGGGGGGGGGGGGGGCAGCAGAGACAGGGTGCAACCAGCAGCCGACCTAACAACTTACAACTGTAAAGTCAGCCGAAAGGACTGGGAGCTCACGGTGCCTTGTACCCGGCACTAAGTCACTTCCCATTGGCCAGATTTAACAGTGAAGACCACTAAATGGAACTGTAACTGGCTGTTGCCTAGTTTTGTGGGATGTCCTTTGACCGGATGTGCAAACGTGATGTCATACAAACTCGTTCATGAGAACGCATTGCCCAATATTCAGTCTCTTTTAGCTCCCTGTTTGGTCTCCACCAGCTTTTGATAAGATAATCTGGCCCATTAGCTGCTCAGTGCGCCACTGTGTTCCCTAGCATGTGGTTTTCCAGGACACCTCGGTGGCCGGGTGCCCGCCACCGCGTTGTTTCCCACGATCATAAGCAATGATTTTAACGATTTTAATGATTATACGGTGTGAATGTGCTTTATCGCAATTTGGTCTTTTAACAAAAAAAAATTTTGGTCACTTTTTTTCAACATTATCGCTTTTTTCCCCACATTTATTTCCACTTTTTCATTGTTTTGGGTGCTTTTTTTAAAATGTTTTTGGTATTTTTTCCACAGTTTTTGGATATTTTTGAATGTTGAAATTTCCGTCACCCGCTGTCTTTGGGTCAAACTGACCCGTTTCATAGCATTTGATATCAGAAATGTGGATTTCTTTCAACCAAATTTCCCAAAAATATAACACGGATGATTCAACATTCTTCAGGTAAAATCCTTGATCCCTTTCATTGAATCATTTAGGTGTTTCATTTAATCTTTATAGCGTTTGAATTCTTTTCTTTTTTAATGGTTTCAAAACAATATCCCGACTAAACTTTGACATCTACCCATCTGAGATAGCCTCTGATCTTAGCTATTAGCTAAAATAATTTACAATTTCTGCGTTTTTAAGTAAAAACGCATGTATAATTTGATATAAATGAGGTTTGTTGACCATGAATTCCAAGAATAAGAGTAAAACCCGTTATTAAACCAACTCAGGTTGTTGTTTTTTTAAACGCCAAACGCTGGAAAAAGTGACAAATAAATCAGAAAAAGCGACCAAAAACCATTGGAAAAGCACGAAAAGAAATATTAATTTTCCATTTCGATCTGGAAGGACAAGTTCACGGTTAACGGGAAGACAACACGAGGGTTAAATTAACCTAAAACGGGCCAATTTGACCCAAGGACAACATGAGGGGTCAAGTTTGGACCAAGTCCACAACTTCAAAACTCAAAAACAACTCTATCAGACAGGTTTGTGGAAAGATTTCTGTTGACAGTCGGATGAGTTAATATTGGGGGAGGAAATCTGTCTCACCCACCTGAAGCAGCTCTAAGTCCTCGCTAATCTGAGATCAAAACAACCCCAACACACACACACACACACAGACACACACTCCTGGCTCTCCCAACATCTCAAAGTAATTTAGAGAAACAAACAGCAGCAGCTGCTGGGAAATGAAGGAGGGATGAAAGCCGAATGTTAACGAGCTCCCTGTGGGACGCCTGCACGTTACCTGCACTCCTGAAGCAAAACCTCAGACCGATGGAAAATAAATATATATTTATATATATATAATATGTAAATATCTCAAACTCCAAAGTTACTGTAGCAACCTTCCTAACGCTGCACAACCAACGTAACAGACGACACATTTTATACTGGGAGTTCAGACTGATCGCAGATGGGGGAACATGTGTTTTTTATCGATTCGCCATCTTGTTTTCCCCAGTGAAGAAACAGTCAACCAATCAGGGTTCCCTCCTTCCTTCTCCTCTTCCCTCCTTTCTTCCTTCTCCTTATCCCCCTTGCTTCCTTCCGTCTCTTCTTCCCTCCTTTCTTCTTTCCTTCCTTCTCCTTATCCCCCCATTGCTTCCTTCCTTCCTTCTCCTTACCTCTTGATTCTGCGATTCCCTTCTATATCCCCTTGGCTTTCCTTCCTATTAAGTAGGACCTCCTTTTGCCTTCACTTACTTCTCGATCCCCCATTGCTTCTTATGTCCGTCTCAGTATCCCTCTGACTTCTTCCTGCCTTTTTCTTGCCACCAAGTGAATCCATTACTTCTTCTACATAGTAAACCCTTGATTCCTTCCTACTCTCTTCCCCGAATTCATTCCTCATTACTTCGCATATGATAACTTCAATCCTGTAATTCCTTCCTTTCCCCTTTGTTCTTCTTCCGTAGCTTCGTCTTTTCTTCATTCCGGAATTAAAATATGGAACAATCTGTTAATTACTCCTGATACATTTAACTAATTTATTCCTTCATTCATTATCCGGATCCAACAACTCTGTTATTCATTCTTTATCCTTATCACACTCATTGAGTCTTCCTCTATCAGTATACACCCTAAATGGTTAATTTCCTTCTTCCTCGTCAATATTGCTCCTTACGTCCTTATCCTTATACCCTAGGGCTCTTACTTAATTATCGGATTAACTACTTTATTCCTTCATTGCGTTCTCCTTATCCCCATTGCTTCCTTCCTTCCTTTTCCTTACCCTCTGACTTTCTTCCTGCCTTCTCCTTTCCCCATTGTGTACTTCCTTACTTATCTCTTTCCATTGGTCTTCCCTTCAGCTATGCTCTTCCTTCCGTTCCCTTCTTCAAGTGTTCACTTATCCCCTCCTACTCCTCCTTTATTATCCCCTTGGCGTCCTGTCCTTCATCATCATCTTCCATCCATTTATCCCAGATCGGTTCCTCTTCGCCTTATCACCCCTTCTTCGTCCTTATCCTGTATCCCCTCTTGTTTCCTTCAGGACTACGTCTGCTTTAGGCGGTCTTCGCCGGCACACTTTATACCTATGGAGTAATTCCTTTTTCTATCTCCTCCTTTCTTCCTTCCTTCCTTCTCCTTATCCCCCCTTGCTTAACAGATAACATTCGGGAAATCATACACCATGGACAGTGAGACGCTGGGTCACAATCACTCAAATTTCACAGAATTGTCGGATCTTCAAAAGCTCCCCAAGTTGGGTCATGATTGCATTTTAGATTAAAGCATCACAACAGTTCAGGATATTTAAAAATAGCCGAATCAGACAGATCAAGCAGACGACGTACTAACTGTGATGTGCTGAGCTTGGACCCAGTCTGATGTTCTGAGTTAACGCGTGTGGACGCAGGGAAACGGGACACTGGTGGACCACTCTGCTCCTGAGGCTGTACGCAGCTTTAAAATAAGCAGACAAGGCCAAAAGAAAGAAGCAAATTAAAAACAAAAGACATAAAAGGAAAGAAACCAGGGATGTTCGACCCATCCTACTGACCCTGTAAGCTCCCTCGTTGTTTTGTTTCTTTGTTTATTTCAAAGGATCCCCATTAGCTGACGCCAGCGAGACGCCGGCTAGTCTTCCTGGGGTCCAAACAACACATCCAAAAGACAATAAATACGACCAAAATTACTCACAAATATATCATATATAAATTCACAGACAAAACTGACAATGCAAAAAATACTAACAAACTAAACAAACAAAGCCTCATATAGAACATATACCACTCACTCAACCAATCCAGCCAATATTATGATACGAAACAAAAGGTGTAGGCTTTTTTGTAACAACAGTTTTTCCCTCGTTGTCCCGGAATCACAACTGGAAGCTTGTCACGATAGACTGACCTATAAAACCCAGTCCTCTTCATCCAGTCAGATCTAGGTAGTGGTAAAGAGATCTGTCCACTATTCACCCCTCTTGT
>NC_045738.1:30293393-30293544 GCF_008692095.1 Etheostoma spectabile | reverse complement strand
CATGAGGACAACATGAGGGTTAACAGCCCTTTAATCTTGTGAGTTCCAGCATTTTGGCACTACAAAGTTGTTGGGACCCCACAAGAACTCCTGGTTTTTGGACCCCATGAGTATAGTTAAACAAAGACACACACACACACACACACACACA
>NC_045738.1:30293187-30293383 GCF_008692095.1 Etheostoma spectabile | reverse complement strand
CACACACACACGCACACACACACAAACACTCATGCTTAGGGTTCACACCAGGTTGTGAGCTGCTACACTTTCCTCCCTCCCTGTTGTTGTGAAACCTTTTTAACGATGCTGGTCCTGCAGAGCAGTGGTGCGGTTATCTTGGGGAATTAAAAAGAACATTGATATAGGACAACATGAGGACAACATGAGGACAACA
>NC_045738.1:30287029-30293162 GCF_008692095.1 Etheostoma spectabile | reverse complement strand
TGAGGACAACATGGGGACAACATGAGTGGCAACATTAGGCAACATGAGTACACTGGGGACAACATGGGGAACAACATGAGGACAAACTGGACAACATGGGACCAACATGAGTCAACATGAAGACACATGAGGACAACAGGGGGACAACATAGGACAACATGAGGCAACATGAGAGGCAACATGACGGACATGAAGAACGACATGAGGACAACATGAGGACAACATGAGGAACAACATGAGACACATGAGAGGACAACAGAGGCGAAACATGGGACAACATAAGGCAACATGAGGAAACATGAGGGCACAATGGGACAACAATGAGGGCAACATAAGGGCAACATGAGGCAAATGGGGACACATGACGACAACATGAGGACAACATTGGGACAACATGAGGGCAACATGAGACAACATAAGGGCAACATGAGGACAACATGAGTACAACATGAGACAACCATGGGGACCTGAGGTGCGACATGAGGACAACATGAGGACAACATGAGGACAACATGAGGGACATCAGGAAATGGTAACAACGGACATCATGTTTTGGATGATACTTTTGTTGTTCAGTCTGAGACTAGAGGAGTTGTCATAACTCTAATATTTGTGTTTTTCCAAAGATTTAAATCCCCATGTTGGAGCCGTGAGACAGACACAGGAAGTCACGACGTGCAGAGAGACGACTAACTTGTTCCTGGGATTGGAAGACAGCGAGCGAATGTGAATAGCATCAGGCTACCTTTAATGGAAACACGCATGAGACCACCTGAGAGTTCAGGTGTAAACACTAGCCCGGCAGCCAGGATTAACCAACCGCACCGTGCTCTTCAGACACAGCCTCAGTTAAAGGCTTTCACAACCAGAAGTTTGTTTGTAGTGTGGTGTTGTGTGTGTGTGGGTGTGTTGTGTGTGTGTTTGTGTTACTTGGGTTTTACATATACGTCATGGGGTCCAAACACAGGAGTGCTTGTCGCGTTCCCTAACAACTTTGTCGTGTCCAAAATGCTGGAACTCCACTAAGATTAAAGGGCTCAGTTGTCCGCATTTCCCTTCGCCAGTGTCGATGTCCTATGTTCGTCCTTATGTTTGTCTCCATGTTGTCCCTCATGTTGTCCCTTATGCGTCTGTCATTTTGTTCCCTTCCATGCTGCTCTTTGTTGTCCTCATGTTGGTCCTCATCTTAGTCCTCATTGTCATGTGTCCTTATGTTGCCTCGCTTTTCAGTGTTGTGTCCCTGTATGTCGTCTTCTAGTGTTGCCTCATGGTTATCCCTCATGTTGTGCCCGCATGTTTCCTCATGTGGTCCTCATGTTGCCGGGCTCATGTTGTCCCTCATTGTCCTCATGTTGTCGCCTCATGTGGTTAAACGCCATGTTGTCCTCATGTTGTCCTCATGTTGTCCTCATCGTTCCTCAGGTTTCCCCATGTTGTCCTCACTGTTGTCTTCATGTTGTCATCAAACATTGTCCCAAGGTTTCCCCCTTTTTTCATGTTTTCTTCATGTTGTCCTCATAAGTTGTCCTTCATTTGTCTCATGTCCTCATGTTGTCTTCATTGTTTGTGTCTGCATGTTGTCCTCATGTTGTCCTCATGTTGCCCTATTTGTCTCACTGGGTCCTCATGTTGTCTCCCATGTTGTCCGATGTTTGCTCATGTTGTCCTCTGATGTTGTCCTCATTGTCCTCATGTGTCCTCATGTTGTCCTATATCAAATGTTCTTTTTATTTCCCCAAAATTAACATATTGATTCCAACGCTCTTTGCCAAGTACAATCTACTTTTTCCAATCATTTTGGGCTCTTATTCTATTTTATAGCATGTAGAACAAAGTGAAGTGTTGTTGCAATAGTAAAATTGAGTACAATTGACATATTCCAGTCTTGATTACATCACATCCATTTCCTTTAATTTTAGTCTCAATAATTCTAATTTCTGCTTTTCTAACTCAACATTAGGTATAATTTCCTTAAATGATGTTTATTGACCATAAATTCCAAAAAGACCTTTAAACTAAGTTATAAGTTAGTGTTTATGTAGTTTGAAAACGTCAAAAAAAAAAGTAGACAAACATTAAAGAAAGCGCCAAAAGGACACAAACATAAGAACAAGTTGAAAAGATCATAAAAAGCGTCAAACAAAAGTGTTGATTTTCCATTTTGACGGGAAGACAAACACGAGGGGTAAGACTTGGATTCAGGATTAGGGCTAGAAAGGGCCAGGACCCACCTGGCGGGTCCCCCCAAAGATAGTGCCACAAAACTAGTGTGTGTGTGGGTGGTGTGTGGTGTGGTGTGCGTGTGTGTGTTGTGGTGTTTGTGTCACATGAGGGGACCAGGGAAATGTGCAGTCAATAATTAATTGGTGATGGGAGGACCGAGGGAGAGTAACGTTCCAGCCTCCGCGCCTAGCACCGTGGGCACCTAATGAAATTTTTCATACGTTGTGGTAAATAATTGCTTTGTGTGCGTGTTCTTTTTTTCACATAACTGGTGTTTTTAGTCCATCCGTTGCTCCGCCCCTCCGACCCTAAACTCATGTTTACGTTCTGCTTTGTCATCATAGTTGTACAGCTGAACATTTTCATGCATTACATGATGCGGGGTTACATAATATGTGAAATATGTAAAATCTGGCACGCAAACTCACTTAAATCTGAATTACTAAGTAAGGTCAATCTCAGCCCTGACTTCTTTCCAAAAGAGAACCTCAAACAGGAGTGGCGTGTGGCGTGGAAAAGGCAGAGCATCTGCTGGAACCGATGAGGCGGTCTTGTGTTATTCCGCCTACGTGTCGTGTCCTCATCGCTGTCACATCCAATCGCCGTGGAGTACCCAAAACACACACCACACACACACACGCACAAAACGAACGTTGGAATCAGTGTTCAGCCGTTGCCGACGTGTTTAACACCCACGGTCGTCCTCGGGTCAAACTGATCCGTTTCCAACTGTTTTTATCTCTAATATGGATGTTCCTTTCTTTCCAACCAAATTCCAGAATAACATGGATGATTCCATCAACATTTTGATTTACTTTCATTGAATTATTTGGGGTGTTTTATTTATCTCACAGCATTGAATTCTTTTTTTTTTTGGAGAAGGTTTCCAAACAGTATCCAGACAGAACTTGGACGTCTACACCATGCTGTGATCCCTCAGGGGCATCCTCGATCTTAACTATAGTCACAATAATTCATAAATTCTGCCTTTTTTTTTAAATCTAAAAACGTAACGTAATAGAGTTGATATAAATGAGGTTTTGTTGACCATTAATTCCAGAATAAGTGTAAAACCTGTTCTAACCGCTCAGGTTTTTTTAAAAAGCGTCCAAAACTGGAAAAAAAGTGGGAAATAATCGAAGAAGCACAAAAAACTCGGAAAAGTGACAAAAAGCAATTTCATTTTTTCAATTTGACCTGGAATGACAAGTTCATGGATCCACTGGAAGTGAGACACGAGGGTTAAATGTCCTCTGTTTCCGCGGTTGTTTTTGACGTGCCACCTCAAGGGGTCTTCCCTCGGCGCCTGGCGCTTTCCAACAACCAGAGGAGACCCCATGAAGTTTTAATTACTTAATTAAGGTCTTCTCTGCAAAGTGGCACCCCCACCCCACCCCCCCCCCCCCCCCCCCCCCCACCCCCTACATCCCCCATGGCGGTCAATCCACACAGCCATTAAACACGAGCTATTAGTCCTCTTGACTTCGTTCACGACTGATGCAGAAATGTATATTTAATACATTTAAATCCTCTTACAATCGTCTATTTGAAATCTTTAGTCTGCTTTTTTTTTAACATGCAGTCAGGTTTGTTGACCAACTGCATGCTGGAAGCATTTGTCTCCTTTTTTGAAACGTTTCAAAACTTTAGTTTTTCAGTTATTTTTTGGAATTTATGGTCAATAAACCTCATTCTAGGAAATTACCCTATGTTTGAGTTGAGCAAGCAGAATTAGGAATTAGTGAGACTAAGATTAAAGGAATGGATGTGGCTGATACTCCAGACTGGATAGGGTCACCTTTTTAACTCAAGACTATTTCAACAACACTTCCCTTTGTTTTTACATGCTATAAATTTGAATAAGACCCAAAATTAATGAATATAGAACGTTATTTGGGTTATTACAACTTTGTAGTTAATAAGAACATTGATATAGGAAAACGGGTCAATTTGAGGGTTGAAAATTAACTGTATAATATAGTATTTTTGTATATGAATGAAAGCGTTTTACAACTGGAAGATAAACATGGAACCAAAATGTTCCTAAAAAAACAGGAACATGTCATTAAAATTGCATATTTGTGCGCATGCATGTAGGAAATCGGGTTAACATAAAGCACGTGTCCACATGCGGATGCTCCATGAAGCATTTTGAAGTAAAGTGTAAATTAATAGATGAATATAGGAAGTGCGAGAGGAGACGTGAGATGTTTGCGAGTGTGTTTTGGTCGCTGCTGGTCTTCAGGGTCTAATTAGCAGGAGAGCGACGCCCCTCGGTGCTGAGGCCCCTCGGTGCTGAGGCCCCTCGGTGCTGAGGCCCCTCGGTGCTGAGGCCCCTCTGTGGGACTCTCTCAAAACAGTGTGGAGTTTCAGGGCGACACACTGAGAATCTGGTAAACAGGGCGACCCCCTTCCCCCCATCCCCCCCCCCTCCCTGCCTTAAACATCGTGCTTTTCCACCTGTTAAGCGGCCCACTCGACACACACCTGCACTCGACACACACCTGCACTCGACTCACACCTGCACTCGACCCACACCTGCACTCGACCCACAGTGACGTTGCCAAACAACTGCCAAAGGATTGAGCCATATGTGGGTCACGATAATGTAACGTGAGGAGAATATTGTCACCTTTGGAATATGAGTGTGCATTTAAACTTACTGTAGTACTGTGGGTTCAGTACAAACAAATCCCCCCCCCCCCCCCCCCCGATACTGCCACCTGTCCTGTATGCCAAGTCGACAGGGTGCCGCAACCAAGACCTGCAGCAGATTCAGACAGCTCATCCACCCGTTCTTTTAATCCCTCGTTATCAGTGACTGACAGCGTGTGATGACGGTGTTCTCCGCCCGTCTGTCAGGGTTTTCCCCTCCGTGCTTGCTTCTGTTTGACGCTGCAGCTTGTAACCCGTGTTGTCCTCCAGGGCGTCCAATTTGCCCTGTTTTAATTTTTATTTTAACACATCAGGAACTTGGCTTTCTCAACCAAATTGGCTAAAAACAACACGGATGCCTGCGATGTTATTCAGTACAATTGATGAGTACTTTTACTGAAATTGCTTTGTTTTATTGAATTTCATGGCATTTAAAAAATTACCAAAAACTGACCGAGAGCTAAAAAGTGCTGAAAAAAAGGATAAATTATTTTTGTAAAATCTTGGTCTTAATGTCAGCAATGTAAAATAGACAAATTGGCTGTGAAGTTAAAGAAGCGTAGGATAAAAACAGCTGAAACCATCGGAAAAAGCAATGATTGTTGATGGAAAAACACAAGGTCTGACTTCATACAGCTGACGCAGGGCGGACCGCGAACGTCGTTATTTGATGGAACAAAGGGTCGGAACTAAAACTGAAAAGAAATTCTAAAGTTAACTTGTTAAATTTCAGGGCTGGGAGACACGGATTCGGAGCGGTGAGTCAGATCTGAGAGACTGACGGAGATAAAGATCAGATGGAAAAATAACTATGAGGGCGACATGAGGGCGACATGAGGACAACATGAGGACAACATGAGGACAACATGAGGGACATCAGGAAATGGTAACACGGCATCATGTTTGTGGATGATACTTTTGTTGTTTCAGTCTGAGACATAGAGGAGTTGTCATAACTCTAAATATTTGTGTTTTCAAAGATTTAAATCCCCAGTGTTGGAGCCGTGAGACAGACACAGGAAGTCACGACGTGCAGAGAGACAGACTAACGTGTTCCTGGGATTGGAAGACAGCGAGACGAATGTGAAATAGCATCAGGCTTATCCTTTAATGGAAGACACGCATGAGACTCACCTGAGAGTTCAGGTGTAAACACTAGGCCCGGCAGCCAGGATTAACCAACCGCACCGCTGCTCTGCAGCACAGCCTCGTTAGAAAGGCTTCACAACAACAGGGTGTGTGTGTGTGTGTGTGT
>NC_045738.1:30286867-30287019 GCF_008692095.1 Etheostoma spectabile | reverse complement strand
GTGTGTGTGTGTGTGTGTGTGTACTTGTTTTACTATACTCATGGGGTCCAAACACCAGGAGTTCTTGTCGGGTCCTAACAACTTTGTCGTGCCAAAATGCTGGAACTCACAAGATTAAAGGGCTCATGTTGTCCTCATGTTGTCCTTATGTC